>NW_024465111.1:0-42080 GCF_017591425.1 Ochotona curzoniae | reverse complement strand
CGAATTGGCCAGCAGGGGTCTTCCAGTGCCAAAACGACTCCACTTGGCTCATTCACTTCACATACCATCAGCTTGTCGAGCAGATCTAGAGGGAAACCCTGTTTGGTCACTTCTTGTCCAATGTCCATGGAGCCCAGGATGATGCAATCAAGCATGTTGAGCACCCACACAAAACAAGGATGCAGATCCTCAGTCCAGGCGCTAACAACTCCACATCCAGAGACAAGTTCAGCGCCCAAGCCATTTTCAGCTACCATGCAACATGATGGCTCTGGCAGCACATATGCCTGAAAGTGTATGTGATCCTGGGGAACTGAGTGTGTGGGTGAATGGCAATATTCGAATTGGCCAGCAGGGGTCTTCCAGTGCCAAAACGACTCCACTTGGCTCATTCACTTCACATACCATCAGCTTGTCGAGCAGATCTAGAGGGAAACCCTGTTTGGTCACTTCTTGTCCAATGTCCATGGAGCCCAGGATGATGCAATCAAGCATGTTGAGCACCCACACAAAACAAGGATGCAGATCCTCAGTCCAGGCGCTAACAACTCCACATCCAGAGACAAGTTCAGCGCCCAAGCCATTTTCAGCTACCATGCAACATGATGGCTCTGGCAGCACATATGCCTGAAAGTGTATGTGATGCCTGGGGAACTGAGTGTGTGGGTGAATGGCAATATTCGAATTGGCCAGCAGGGGTCTTCCAGTGCCAAAACGACTCCACTTGGCTCATTCACTTCACATACCATCAGCTTGTCGAGCAGATCTAGAGGGAAACCCTGTTTGGTCACTTCTTGTCCAATGTCCATGGAGCCCAGGATGATGCAATCAAGCATGTTGAGCACCCACACAAAACAAGGATGCAGATCCTCAGTCCAGGCGCTAACAACTCCACATCCAGAGACAAGTTCAGCGCCCAAGCCATTTTCAGCTACCATGCAACATGATGGCTCTGGCAGCACATATGCCTGAAAGTGTATGTGATGCCTGGGGAACTGAGTGTGTGGGTGAATGGCAATATTCGAATTGGCCAGCAGGGGTCTTCCAGTGCCAAAACCACTCCACTTGGTCATTCACTTCACATACCATCAGCTTGTCGAGCAGATCTAGAGGGAAACCCTGTTTGGTCACTTCTTGTCCAATGTCCATGGAGCCCAGGATGATGCAATCAAGCATGTTGAGCACCCACACAAAACAAGGATGCAGATCCTCAGTCCAGGCGCTAACAACTCCACATCCAGAGACAAGTTCAGCGCCCAAGCCATTTTCAGCTACCATGCAACATGATGGCTCTGGCAGCACATATGCCTGAAAGTGTATGTGATGCCTGGGGAACTGAGTGTGTGGGTGAATGGCAATATTCGAATTGGCCAGCAGGGGTCTTCCAGTGCCAAAACGACTCCACTTGGCTCATTCACTTCACATACCATCAGCTTGTCGAGCAGATCTAGAGGGAAACCCTGTTTGGTCACTTCTTGTCCAATGTCCATGGAGCCCAGGATGATGCAATCAAGCATGTTGAGCACCCACACAAAACAAGGATGCAGATCCTCAGTCCAGGCGCTAACAACTCCACATCCAGAGACAAGTTCAGCGCCCAAGCCATTTTCAGCTACCATGCAACATGATGGCTCTGGCAGCACATATGCCTGAAAGTGTATGTGATGCCTGGGGAACTGAGTGTGTGGGTGAATGGCAATATTCGAATTGGCCAGCAGGGGTCTTCCAGTGCCAAAACGACTCCACTTGGCTCATTCACTTCACATACCATCAGCTTGTCGAGCAGATCTAGAGGGAAACCCTGTTTGGTCACTTCTTGTCCAATGTCCATGGAGCCCAGGATGATGCAATCAAGCATGTTGAGCACCCACACAAAACAAGGATGCAGATCCTCAGTCCAGGCGCTAACAACTCCACATCCAGAGACAAGTTCAGCGCCCAAGCCATTTTCAGCTACCATGCAACATGATGGCTCTGGCAGCACATATGCCTGAAAGTGTATGTGATGCCTGGGGAACTGAGTGTGTGGGTGAATGGCAATATTCGAATTGGCCAGCAGGGGTCTTCCAGTGCCAAAACGACTCCACTTGGCTCATTCACTTCACATACCATCAGCTTGTCGAGCAGATCTAGAGGGAAACCCTGTTTGGTCACTTCTTGTCCAATGTCCATGGAGCCCAGGATGATGCAATCAAGCATGTTGAGCACCCACACAAAACAAGGATGCAGATCCTCAGTCCAGGCGCTAACAACTCCACATCCAGAGACAAGTTCAGCGCCCAAGCCATTTTCAGCTACCATGCAACATGATGGCTCTGGCAGCACATATGCCTGAAAGTGTATGTGATGCCTGGGGAACTGAGTGTGTGGGTGAATGGCAATATTCGAATTGGCCAGCAGGGGTCTTCCAGTGCCAAAACGACTCCACTTGGCTCATTCACTTCACATACCATCAGCTTGTGGAGCAGATCTAGAGGGAAACCCTGTTTGGTCACTTCTTGTCCAATGTCCATGGAGCCCAGGATGATGCAATCAAGCATGTTGAGCACCCACACAAAACAAGGATGCAGATCCTCAGTCCAGGCGCTAACAACTCCACATCCAGAGACAAGTTCAGCGCCCAAGCCATTTTCAGCTACCATGCAACATGATGGCTCTGGCAGCACATATGCCTGAAAGTGTATGTGATGCCTGGGGAACTGAGTGTGTGGGTGAATGGCAATATTCGAATTGGCCAGCAGGGGTCTTCCAGTGCCAAAACGACTCCACTTGGCTCATTCACTTCACATACCATCAGCTTGTGGAGCAGATCTAGAGGGAAACCCTGTTTGGTCACTTCTTGTCCAATGTCCATGGAGCCCAGGATGATGCAATCAAGCATGTTGAGCACCCACACAAAACAAGGATGCAGATCCTCAGTCCAGGCGCTAACAACTCCACATCCAGAGACAAGTTCAGCGCCCAAGCCATTTTCAGCTACCATGCAACATGATGGCTCTGGCAGCACATATGCCTGAAAGTGTATGTGATGCCTGGGGAACTGAGTGTGTGGGTGAATGGCAATATTCGAATTGGCCAGCAGGGGTCTTCCAGTGCCAAAACGACTCCACTTGGCTCATTCACTTCACATACCATCAGCTTGTCGAGCAGATCTAGAGGGAAACCCTGTTTGGTCACTTCTTGTCCAATGTCCATGGAGCCCAGGATGATGCAATCAAGCATGTTGAGCACCCACACAAAACAAGGATGCAGATCCTCAGTCCAGGCGCTAACAACTCCACATCCAGAGACAAGTTCAGCGCCCAAGCCATTTTCAGCTACCATGCAACATGATGGCTCTGGCAGCACATATGCCTGAAAGTGTATGTGATGCCTGGGGAACTGAGTGTGTGGGTGAATGGCAATATTCGAATTGGCCAGCAGGGGTCTTCCAGTGCCAAAACGACTCCACTTGGCTCATTCACTTCACATACCATCAGCTTGTCGAGCAGATCTAGAGGGAAACCCTGTTTGGTCACTTCTTGTCCAATGTCCATGGAGCCCAGGATGATGCAATCAAGCATGTTGAGCACCCACACAAAACAAGGATGCAGATCCTCAGTCCAGGCGCTAACAACTCCACATCCAGAGACAAGTTCAGCGCCCAAGCCATTTTCAGCTACCATGCAACATGATGGCTCTGGCAGCACATATGCCTGAAAGTGTATGTGATGCCTGGGGAACTGAGTGTGTGGGTGAATGGCAATATTCGAATTGGCCAGCAGGGGTCTTCCAGTGCCAAAACGACTCCACTTGGCTCATTCACTTCACATACCATCAGCTTGTGGAGCAGATCTAGAGGGAAACCCTGTTTGGTCACTTCTTGTCCAATGTCCATGGAGCCCAGGATGATGCAATCAAGCATGTTGAGCACCCACACAAAACAAGGATGCAGATCCTCAGTCCAGGCGCTAACAACTCCACATCCAGAGACAAGTTCAGCGCCCAAGCCATTTTCAGCTACCATGCAACATGATGGCTCTGGCAGCACATATGCCTGAAAGTGTATGTGATGCCTGGGGAACTGAGTGTGTGGGTGAATGGCAATATTCGAATTGGCCAGCAGGGGTCTTCCAGTGCCAAAACGACTCCACTTGGCTCATTCACTTCACATACCATCAGCTTGTCGAGCAGATCTAGAGGGAAACCCTGTTTGGTCACTTCTTGTCCAATGTCCATGGAGCCCAGGATGATGCAATCAAGCATGTTGAGCACCCACACAAAACAAGGATGCAGATCCTCAGTCCAGGCGCTAACAACTCCACATCCAGAGACAAGTTCAGCGCCCAAGCCATTTTCAGCTACCATGCAACATGATGGCTCTGGCAGCACATATGCCTGAAAGTGTATGTGATGCCTGGGGAACTGAGTGTGTGGGTGAATGGCAATATTCGAATTGGCCAGCAGGGGTCTTCCAGTGCCAAAACGACTCCACTTGGCTCATTCACTTCACATACCATCAGCTTGTCGAGCAGATCTAGAGGGAAACCCTGTTTGGTCACTTCTTGTCCAATGTCCATGGAGCCCAGGATGATGCAATCAAGCATGTTGAGCACCCACACAAAACAAGGATGCAGATCCTCAGTCCAGGCGCTAACAACTCCACATCCAGAGACAAGTTCAGCGCCCAAGCCATTTTCAGCTACCATGCAACATGATGGCTCTGGCAGCACATATGCCTGAAAGTGTATGTGATGCCTGGGGAACTGAGTGTGTGGGTGAATGGCAATATTCGAATTGGCCAGCAGGGGTCTTCCAGTGCCAAAACGACTCCACTTGGCTCATTCACTTCACATACCATCAGCTTGTCGAGCAGATCTAGAGGGAAACCCTGTTTGGTCACTTCTTGTCCAATGTCCATGGAGCCCAGGATGATGCAATCAAGCATGTTGAGCACCCACACAAAACAAGGATGCAGATCCTCAGTCCAGGCGCTAACAACTCCACATCCAGAGACAAGTTCAGCGCCCAAGCCATTTTCAGCTACCATGCAACATGATGGCTCTGGCAGCACATATGCCTGAAAGTGTATGTGATGCCTGGGGAACTGAGTGTGTGGGTGAATGGCAATATTCGAATTGGCCAGCAGGGGTCTTCCAGTGCCAAAACGACTCCACTTGGCTCATTCACTTCACATACCATCAGCTTGTCGAGCAGATCTAGAGGGAAACCCTGTTTGGTCACTTCTTGTCCAATGTCCATGGAGCCCAGGATGATGCAATCAAGCATGTTGAGCACCCACACAAAACAAGGATGCAGATCCTCAGTCCAGGCGCTAACAACTCCACATCCAGAGACAAGTTCAGCGCCCAAGCCATTTTCAGCTACCATGCAACATGATGGCTCTGGCAGCACATATGCCTGAAAGTGTATGTGATGCCTGGGGAACTGAGTGTGTGGGTGAATGGCAATATTCGAATTGGCCAGCAGGGGTCTTCCAGTGCCAAAACCACTCCACTTGGCTCATTCACTTCACATACCATCAGCTTGTCGAGCAGATCTAGAGGGAAACCCTGTTTGGTCACTTCTTGTCCAATGTCCATGGAGCCCAGGATGATGCAATCAAGCATGTTGAGCACCCACACAAAACAAGGATGCAGATCCTCAGTCCAGGCGCTAACAACTCCACATCCAGAGACAAGTTCAGCGCCCAAGCCATTTTCAGCTACCATGCAACATGATGGCTCTGGCAGCACATATGCCTGAAAGTGTATGTGATGCCTGGGGAACTGAGTGTGTGGGTGAATGGCAATATTCGAATTGGCCAGCAGGGGTCTTCCAGTGCCAAAACGACTCCACTTGGCTCATTCACTTCACATACCATCAGCTTGTCGAGCAGATCTAGAGGGAAACCCTGTTTGGTCACTTCTTGTCCAATGTCCATGGAGCCCAGGATGATGCAATCAAGCATGTTGAGCACCCACACAAAACAAGGATGCAGATCCTCAGTCCAGGCGCTAACAACTCCACATCCAGAGACAAGTTCAGCGCCCAAGCCATTTTCAGCTACCATGCAACATGATGGCTCTGGCAGCACATATGCCTGAAAGTGTATGTGATGCCTGGGGAACTGAGTGTGTGGGTGAATGGCAATATTCGAATTGGCCAGCAGGGGTCTTCCAGTGCCAAAACGACTCCACTTGGCTCATTCACTTCACATACCATCAGCTTGTCGAGCAGATCTAGAGGGAAACCCTGTTTGGTCACTTCTTGTCCAATGTCCATGGAGCCCAGGATGATGCAATCAAGCATGTTGAGCACCCACACAAAACAAGGATGCAGATCCTCAGTCCAGGCGCTAACAACTCCACATCCAGAGACAAGTTCAGCGCCCAAGCCATTTTCAGCTACCATGCAACATGATGGCTCTGGCAGCACATATGCCTGAAAGTGTATGTGATGCCTGGGGAACTGAGTGTGTGGGTGAATGGCAATATTCGAATTGGCCAGCAGGGGTCTTCCAGTGCCAAAACGACTCCACTTGGCTCATTCACTTCACATACCATCAGCTTGTCGAGCAGATCTAGAGGGAAACCCTGTTTGGTCACTTCTTGTCCAATGTCCATGGAGCCCAGGATGATGCAATCAAGCATGTTGAGCACCCACACAAAACAAGGATGCAGATCCTCAGTCCAGGCGCTAACAACTCCACATCCAGAGACAAGTTCAGCGCCCAAGCCATTTTCAGCTACCATGCAACATGATGGCTCTGGCAGCACATATGCCTGAAAGTGTATGTGATGCCTGGGGAACTGAGTGTGTGGGTGAATGGCAATATTCGAATTGGCCAGCAGGGGTCTTCCAGTGCCAAAACGACTCCACTTGGCTCATTCACTTCACATACCATCAGCTTGTCGAGCAGATCTAGAGGGAAACCCTGTTTGGTCACTTCTTGTCCAATGTCCATGGAGCCCAGGATGATGCAATCAAGCATGTTGAGCACCCACACAAAACAAGGATGCAGATCCTCAGTCCAGGCGCTAACAACTCCACATCCAGAGACAAGTTCAGCGCCCAAGCCATTTTCAGCTACCATGCAACATGATGGCTCTGGCAGCACATATGCCTGAAAGTGTATGTGATGCCTGGGGAACTGAGTGTGTGGGTGAATGGCAATATTCGAATTGGCCAGCAGGGGTCTTCCAGTGCCAAAACGACTCCACTTGGCTCATTCACTTCACATACCATCAGCTTGTCGAGCAGATCTAGAGGGAAACCCTGTTTGGTCACTTCTTGTCCAATGTCCATGGAGCCCAGGATGATGCAATCAAGCATGTTGAGCACCCACACAAAACAAGGATGCAGATCCTCAGTCCAGGCGCTAACAACTCCACATCCAGAGACAAGTTCAGCGCCCAAGCCATTTTCAGCTACCATGCAACATGATGGCTCTGGCAGCACATATGCCTGAAAGTGTATGTGATGCCTGGGGAACTGAGTGTGTGGGTGAATGGCAATATTCGAATTGGCCAGCAGGGGTCTTCCAGTGCCAAAACGACTCCACTTGGCTCATTCACTTCACATACCATCAGCTTGTCGAGCAGATCTAGAGGGAAACCCTGTTTGGTCACTTCTTGTCCAATGTCCATGGAGCCCAGGATGATGCAATCAAGCATGTTGAGCACCCACACAAAACAAGGATGCAGATCCTCAGTCCAGGCGCTAACAACTCCACATCCAGAGACAAGTTCAGCGCCCAAGCCATTTTCAGCTACCATGCAACATGATGGCTCTGGCAGCACATATGCCTGAAAGTGTATGTGATGCCTGGGGAACTGAGTGTGTGGGTGAATGGCAATATTCGAATTGGCCAGCAGGGGTCTTCCAGTGCCAAAACGACTCCACTTGGCTCATTCACTTCACATACCATCAGCTTGTCGAGCAGATCTAGAGGGAAACCCTGTTTGGTCACTTCTTGTCCAATGTCCATGGAGCCCAGGATGATGCAATCAAGCATGTTGAGCACCCACACAAAACAAGGATGCAGATCCTCAGTCCAGGCGCTAACAACTCCACATCCAGAGACAAGTTCAGCGCCCAAGCCATTTTCAGCTACCATGCAACATGATGGCTCTGGCAGCACATATGCCTGAAAGTGTATGTGATGCCTGGGGAACTGAGTGTGTGGGTGAATGGCAATATTCGAATTGGCCAGCAGGGTCTTCCAGTGCCAAAACGACTCCACTTGGCTCATTCACTTCACATACCATCAGCTTGTCGAGCAGATCTAGAGGGAAACCCTGTTTGGTCACTTCTTGTCCAATGTCCATGGAGCCCAGGATGATGCAATCAAGCATGTTGAGCACCCACACAAAACAAGGATGCAGATCCTCAGTCCAGGCGCTAACAACTCCACATCCAGAGACAAGTTCAGCGCCCAAGCCATTTTCGCCTACCATGCAACATGATGGCTCTGGCAGCACATATGCCTGAAAGTGTATGTGATGCCTGGGGAACTGAGTGTGTTGGTGAATGGCAATATTCGAATTGGCCAGCAGGGGTCTTCCAGTGCCAAAACGACTCCACTTGGCTCATTCACTTCACATACCATCAGCTTGTCGAGCAGATCTAGAGGGAAACCCTGTTTGGTCACTTCTTGTCCAATGTCCATGGAGCCCAGGATGATGCAATCAAGCATGTTGAGCACCCACACAAAACAAGGATGCAGATCCTCAGTCCAGGCGCTAACAACTCCACATCCAGAGACAAGTTCAGCGCCCAAGCCATTTTCAGCTACCATGCAACATGATGGCTCTGGCAGCACATATGCCTGAAAGTGTATGTGATGCCTGGGGAACTGAGTGTGTTGGTGAATGGCAATATTCGAATTGGCCAGCAGGGGTCTTCCAGTGCCAAAACGACTCCACTTGGCTCATTCACTTCACATACCATCAGCTTGTCGAGCAGATCTAGAGGGAAACCCTGTTTGGTCACTTCTTGTCCAATGTCCATGGAGCCCAGGATGATGCAATCAAGCATGTTGAGCACCCACACAAAACAAGGATGCAGATCCTCAGTCCAGGCGCTAACAACTCCACATCCAGAGACAAGTTCAGCGCCCAAGCCATTTTCAGCTACCATGCAACATGATGGCTCTGGCAGCACATATGCCTGAAAGTGTATGTGATGCCTGGGGAACTGAGTGTGTTGGTGAATGGCAATATTCGAATTGGCCAGCAGGGTCTTCCAGTGCCAAAACGACTCCACTTGGCTCATTCACTTCACATACCATCAGCTTGTCGAGCAGATCTAGAGGGAAACCCTGTTTGGTCACTTCTTGTCCAATGTCCATGGAGCCCAGGATGATGCAATCAAGCATGTTGAGCACCCACACAAAACAAGGATGCAGATCCTCAGTCCAGGCGCTAACAACTCCACATCCAGAGACAAGTTCAGCGCCCAAGCCATTTTCAGCTACCATGCAACATGATGGCTCTGGCAGCACATATGCCTGAAAGTGTATGTGATGCCTGGGGAACTGAGTGTGTGGGTGAATGGCAATATTCGAATTGGCCAGCAGGGGTCTTCCAGTGCCAAAACGACTCCACTTGGCTCATTCACTTCACATACCATCAGCTTGTCGAGCAGATCTAGAGGGAAACCCTGTTTGGTCACTTCTTGTCCAATGTCCATGGAGCCCAGGATGATGCAATCAAGCATGTTGAGCACCCACACAAAACAAGGATGCAGATCCTCAGTCCAGGCGCTAACAACTCCACATCCAGAGACAAGTTCAGCGCCCAAGCCATTTTCAGCTACCATGCAACATGATGGCTCTGGCAGCACATATGCCTGAAAGTGTATGTGATGCCTGGGGAACTGAGTGTGTGGGTGAATGGCAATATTCGAATTGGCCAGCAGGGGTCTTCCAGTGCCAAAACCACTCCACTTGGCTCATTCACTTCACATACCATCAGCTTGTCGAGCAGATCTAGAGGGAAACCCTGTTTGGTCACTTCTTGTCCAATGTCCATGGAGCCCAGGATGATGCAATCAAGCATGTTGAGCACCCACACAAAACAAGGATGCAGATCCTCAGTCCAGGCGCTAACAACTCCACATCCAGAGACAAGTTCAGCGCCCAAGCCATTTTCAGCTACCATGCAACATGATGGCTCTGGCAGCACATATGCCTGAAAGTGTATGTGATGCCTGGGGAACTGAGTGTGTGGTGAATGGCAATATTCGAATTGGCAAGCTGGGATCTTCCAGTGCCAAAACGACTCCACTTGGCTCATTCACTTCACATACCATCAGCTTGTCGAGCAGATCTAGAGGGAAACCCTGTTTGGTCACTTCTTGTCCAATGTCCATGGAGCCCAGGATGATGCAATCAAGCATGTTGAGCACCCACACAAAACAAGGATGCAGATCCTCAGTCCAGGCGCTAACAACTCCACATCCAGAGACAAGTTCAGCGCCCAAGCCATTTTCAGCTACCATGCAACATGATGGCTCTGGCAGCACATATGCCTGAAAGTGTATGTGATGCCTGGGGAACTGAGTGTGTGGGTGAATGGCAATATTCGAATTGGCCAGCAGGGGTCTTCCAGTGCCAAAACCACTCCACTTGGCTCATTCACTTCACATACCATCAGCTTGTGGAGCAGATCTAGAGGGAAACCCTGTTTGGTCACTTCTTGTCCAATGTCCATGGAGCCCAGGATGATGCAATCAAGCATGTTGAGCACCCACACAAAACAAGGATGCAGATCCTCAGTCCAGGCGCTAACAACTCCACATCCAGAGACAAGTTCAGCGCCCAAGCCATTTTCAGCTACCATGCAACATGATGGCTCTGGCAGCACATATGCCTGAAAGTGTATGTGATGCCTGGGGAACTGAGTGTGTTGGTGAATGGCAATATTCGAATTGGCCAGCAGGGGTCTTCCAGTGCCAAAACCACTCCACTTGGCTCATTCACTTCACATACCATCAGCTTGTCGAGCAGATCTAGAGGGAAACCCTGTTTGGTCACTTCTTGTCCAATGTCCATGGAGCCCAGGATGATGCAATCAAGCATGTTGAGCACCCACACAAAACAAGGATGCAGATCCTCAGTCCAGGCGCTAACAACTCCACATCCAGAGACAAGTTCAGCGCCCAAGCCATTTTCAGCTACCATGCAACATGATGGCTCTGGCAGCACATATGCCTGAAAGTGTATGTGATGCCTGGGGAACTGAGTGTGTTGGTGAATGGCAATATTCGAATTGGCCAGCAGGGGTCTTCCAGTGCCAAAACCACTCCACTTGGCTCATTCACTTCACATACCATCAGCTTGTGGAGCAGATCTAGAGGGAAACCCTGTTTGGTCACTTCTTGTCCAATGTCCATGGAGCCCAGGATGATGCAATCAAGCATGTTGAGCACCCACACAAAACAAGGATGCAGATCCTCAGTCCAGGCGCTAACAACTCCACATCCAGAGACAAGTTCAGCGCCCAAGCCATTTTCAGCTACCATGCAACATGATGGCTCTGGCAGCACATATGCCTGAAAGTGTATGTGATGCCTGGGGAACTGAGTGTGTGGGTGAATGGCAATATTCGAATTGGCCAGCAGGGGTCTTCCAGTGCCAAAACCACTCCACTTGGCTCATTCACTTCACATACCATCAGCTTGTCGAGCAGATCTAGAGGGAAACCCTGTTTGGTCACTTCTTGTCCAATGTCCATGGAGCCCAGGATGATGCAATCAAGCATGTTGAGCACCCACACAAAACAAGGATGCAGATCCTCAGTCCAGGCGCTAACAACTCCACATCCAGAGACAAGTTCAGCGCCCAAGCCATTTTCAGCTACCATGCAACATGATGGCTCTGGCAGCACATATGCCTGAAAGTGTATGTGATGCCTGGGGAACTGAGTGTGTTGGTGAATGGCAATATTCGAATTGGCCAGCAGGGGTCTTCCAGTGCCAAAAACACTCCACTTGGCTCATTCACTTCACATACCATCAGCTTGTCGAGCAGATCTAGAGGGAAACCCTGTTTGGTCACTTCTTGTCCAATGTCCATGGAGCCCAGGATGATGCAATCAAGCATGTTGAGCACCCACACAAAACAAGGATGCAGATCCTCAGTCCAGGCGCTAACAACTCCACATCCAGAGACAAGTTCAGCGCCCAAGCCATTTTCAGCTACCATGCAACATGATGGCTCTGGCAGCACATATGCCTGAAAGTGTATGTGATGCCTGGGGAACTGAGTGTGTTGGTGAATGGCAATATTCGAATTGGCCAGCAGGGGTCTTCCAGTGCCAAAACCACTCCACTTGGCTCATTCACTTCACATACCATCAGCTTGTCGAGCAGATCTAGAGGGAAACCCTGTTTGGTCACTTCTTGTCCAATGTCCATGGAGCCCAGGATGATGCAATCAAGCATGTTGAGCACCCACACAAAACAAGGATGCAGATCCTCAGTCCAGGCGCTAACAACTCCACATCCAGAGACAAGTTCAGCGCCCAAGCCATTTTCAGCTACCATGCAACATGATGGCTCTGGCAGCACATATGCCTGAAAGTGTATGTGATGCCTGGGGAACTGAGTGTGTTGGTGAATGGCAATATTCGAATTGGCCAGCAGGGGTCTTCCAGTGCCAAAACCACTCCACTTGGCTCATTCACTTCACATACCATCAGCTTGTCGAGCAGATCTAGAGGGAAACCCTGTTTGGTCACTTCTTGTCCAATGTCCATGGAGCCCAGGATGATGCAATCAAGCATGTTGAGCACCCACACAAAACAAGGATGCAGATCCTCAGTCCAGGCGCTAACAACTCCACATCCAGAGACAAGTTCAGCGCCCAAGCCATTTTCAGCTACCATGCAACATGATGGCTCTGGCAGCACATATGCCTGAAAGTGTATGTGATGCCTGGGGAACTGAGTGTGTTGGTGAATGGCAATATTCGAATTGGCCAGCAGGGGTCTTCCAGTGCCAAAACCACTCCACTTGGCTCATTCACTTCACATACCATCAGCTTGTCGAGCAGATCTAGAGGGAAACCCTGTTTGGTCACTTCTTGTCCAATGTCCATGGAGCCCAGGATGATGCAATCAAGCATGTTGAGCACCCACACAAAACAAGGATGCAGATCCTCAGTCCAGGCGCTAACAACTCCACATCCAGAGACAAGTTCAGCGCCCAAGCCATTTTCAGCTACCATGCAACATGATGGCTCTGGCAGCACATATGCCTGAAAGTGTATGTGATGCCTGGGGAACTGAGTGTGTTGGTGAATGGCAATATTCGAATTGGCCAGCAGGGGTCTTCCAGTGCCAAAACCACTCCACTTGGCTCATTCACTTCACATACCATCAGCTTGTCGAGCAGATCTAGAGGGAAACCCTGTTTGGTCACTTCTTGTCCAATGTCCATGGAGCCCAGGATGATGCAATCAAGCATGTTGAGCACGCACACAAAACAAGGATGCAGATCCTCAGTCCAGGCGCTAACAACTCCACATCCAGAGACAAGTTCAGCGCCCAAGCCATTTTCAGCTACCATGCAACATGATGGCTCTGGCAGCACATATGCCTGAAAGTGTATGTGATGCCTGGGGAACTGAGTGTGTTGGTGAATGGCAATATTCGAATTGGCCAGCAGGGGTCTTCCAGTGCCAAAACCACTCCACTTGGCTCATTCACTTCACATACCATCAGCTTGTGGAGCAGATCTAGAGGGAAACCCTGTTTGGTCACTTCTTGTCCAATGTCCATGGAGCCCAGGATGATGCAATCAAGCATGTTGAGCACCCACACAAAACAAGGATGCAGATCCTCAGTCCAGGCGCTAACAACTCCACATCCAGAGACAAGTTCAGCGCCCAAGCCATTTTCAGCTACCATGCAACATGATGGCTCTGGCAGCACATATGCCTGAAAGTGTATGTGATGCCTGGGGAACTGAGTGTGTTGGTGAATGGCAATATTCGAATTGGCCAGCAGGGGTCTTCCAGTGCCAAAACCACTCCACTTGGCTCATTCACTTCACATACCATCAGCTTGTGGAGCAGATCTAGAGGGAAACCCTGTTTGGTCACTTCTTGTCCAATGTCCATGGAGCCCAGGATGATGCAATCAAGCATGTTGAGCACCCACACAAAACAAGGATGCAGATCCTCAGTCCAGGCGCTAACAACTCCACATCCAGAGACAAGTTCAGCGCCCAAGCCATTTTCAGCTACCATGCAACATGATGGCTCTGGCAGCACATATGCCTGAAAGTGTATGTGATGCCTGGGGAACTGAGTGTGTTGGTGAATGGCAATATTCGAATTGGCCAGCAGGGGTCTTCCAGTGCCAAAACCACTCCACTTGGCTCATTCACTTCACATACCATCAGCTTGTCGAGCAGATCTAGAGGGAAACCCTGTTTGGTCACTTCTTGTCCAATGTCCATGGAGCCCAGGATGATGCAATCAAGCATGTTGAGCACCCACACAAAACAAGGATGCAGATCCTCAGTCCAGGCGCTAACAACTCCACATCCAGAGACAAGTTCAGCGCCCAAGCCATTTTCAGCTACCATGCAACATGATGGCTCTGGCAGCACATATGCCTGAAAGTGTATGTGATGCCTGGGGAACTGAGTGTGTTGGTGAATGGCAATATTCGAATTGGCCAGCAGGGGTCTTCCAGTGCCAAAACCACTCCACTTGGCTCATTCACTTCACATACCATCAGCTTGTCGAGCAGATCTAGAGGGAAACCCTGTTTGGTCACTTCTTGTCCAATGTCCATGGAGCCCAGGATGATGCAATCAAGCATGTTGAGCACCCACACAAAACAAGGATGCAGATCCTCAGTCCAGGCGCTAACAACTCCACATCCAGAGACAAGTTCAGCGCCCAAGCCATTTTCAGCTACCATGCAACATGATGGCTCTGGCAGCACATATGCCTGAAAGTGTATGTGATGCCTGGGGAACTGAGTGTGTTGGTGAATGGCAATATTCGAATTGGCCAGCAGGGGTCTTCCAGTGCCAAAACCACTCCACTTGGCTCATTCACTTCACATACCATCAGCTTGTCGAGCAGATCTAGAGGGAAACCCTGTTTGGTCACTTCTTGTCCAATGTCCATGGAGCCCAGGATGATGCAATCAAGCATGTTGAGCACCCACACAAAACAAGGATGCAGATCCTCAGTCCAGGCGCTAACAACTCCACATCCAGAGACAAGTTCAGCGCCCAAGCCATTTTCAGCTACCATGCAACATGATGGCTCTGGCAGCACATATGCCTGAAAGTGTATGTGATGCCTGGGGAACTGAGTGTGTTGGTGAATGGCAATATTCGAATTGGCCAGCAGGGGTCTTCCAGTGCCAAAACCACTCCACTTGGCTCATTCACTTCACATACCATCAGCTTGTCGAGCAGATCTAGAGGGAAACCCTGTTTGGTCACTTCTTGTCCAATGTCCATGGAGCCCAGGATGATGCAATCAAGCATGTTGAGCACCCACACAAAACAAGGATGCAGATCCTCAGTCCAGGCGCTAACAACTCCACATCCAGAGACAAGTTCAGCGCCCAAGCCATTTTCAGCTACCATGCAACATGATGGCTCTGGCAGCACATATGCCTGAAAGTGTATGTGATGCCTGGGGAACTGAGTGTGTTGGTGAATGGCAATATTCGAATTGGCCAGCAGGGTCTTCCAGTGCCAAAACCACTCCACTTGGCTCATTCACTTCACATACCATCAGCTTGTGGAGCAGATCTAGAGGGAAACCCTGTTTGGTCACTTCTTGTCCAATGTCCATGGAGCCCAGGATGATGCAATCAAGCATGTTGAGCACCCACACAAAACAAGGATGCAGATCCTCAGTCCAGGCGCTAACAACTCCACATCCAGAGACAAGTTCAGCGCCCAAGCCATTTTCAGCTACCATGCAACATGATGGCTCTGGCAGCACATATGCCTGAAAGTGTATGTGATGCCTGGGGAACTGAGTGTGTTGGTGAATGGCAATATTCGAATTGGCCAGCAGGGGTCTTCCAGTGCCAAAACCACTCCACTTGGCTCATTCACTTCACATACCATCAGCTTGTCGAGCAGATCTAGAGGGAAACCCTGTTTGGTCACTTCTTGTCCAATGTCCATGGAGCCCAGGATGATGCAATCAAGCATGTTGAGCACCCACACAAAACAAGGATGCAGATCCTCAGTCCAGGCGCTAACAACTCCACATCCAGAGACAAGTTCAGCGCCCAAGCCATTTTCAGCTACCATGCAACATGATGGCTCTGGCAGCACATATGCCTGAAAGTGTATGTGATGCCTGGGGAACTGAGTGTGTTGGTGAATGGCAATATTCGAATTGGCCAGCAGGGGTCTTCCAGTGCCAAAACCACTCCACTTGGCTCATTCACTTCACATACCATCAGCTTGTCGAGCAGATCTAGAGGGAAACCCTGTTTGGTCACTTCTTGTCCAATGTCCATGGAGCCCAGGATGATGCAATCAAGCATGTTGAGCACCCACACAAAACAAGGATGCAGATCCTCAGTCCAGGCGCTAACAACTCCACATCCAGAGACAAGTTCAGCGCCCAAGCCATTTTCAGCTACCATGCAACATGATGGCTCTGGCAGCACATATGCCTGAAAGTGTATGTGATGCCTGGGGAACTGAGTGTGTTGGTGAATGGCAATATTCGAATTGGCCAGCAGGGGTCTTCCAGTGCCAAAACCACTCCACTTGGCTCATTCACTTCACATACCATCAGCTTGTCGAGCAGATCTAGAGGGAAACCCTGTTTGGTCACTTCTTGTCCAATGTCCATGGAGCCCAGGATGATGCAATCAAGCATGTTGAGCACCCACACAAAACAAGGATGCAGATCCTCAGTCCAGGCGCTAACAACTCCACATCCAGAGACAAGTTCAGCGCCCAAGCCATTTTCAGCTACCATGCAACATGATGGCTCTGGCAGCACATATGCCTGAAAGTGTATGTGATGCCTGGGGAACTGAGTGTGTTGGTGAATGGCAATATTCGAATTGGCCAGCAGGGGTCTTCCAGTGCCAAAACCACTCCACTTGGCTCATTCACTTCACATACCATCAGCTTGTCGAGCAGATCTAGAGGGAAACCCTGTTTGGTCACTTCTTGTCCAATGTCCATGGAGCCCAGGATGATGCAATCAAGCATGTTGAGCACCCACACAAAACAAGGATGCAGATCCTCAGTCCAGGCGCTAACAACTCCACATCCAGAGACAAGTTCAGCGCCCAAGCCATTTTCAGCTACCATGCAACATGATGGCTCTGGCAGCACATATGCCTGAAAGTGTATGTGATGCCTGGGGAACTGAGTGTGTTGGTGAATGGCAATATTCGAATTGGCCAGCAGGGGTCTTCCAGTGCCAAAACCACTCCACTTGGCTCATTCACTTCACATACCATCAGCTTGTCGAGCAGATCTAGAGGGAAACCCTGTTTGGTCACTTCTTGTCCAATGTCCATGGAGCCCAGGATGATGCAATCAAGCATGTTGAGCACCCACACAAAACAAGGATGCAGATCCTCAGTCCAGGCGCTAACAACTCCACATCCAGAGACAAGTTCAGCGCCCAAGCCATTTTCAGCTACCATGCAACATGATGGCTCTGGCAGCACATATGCCTGAAAGTGTATGTGATGCCTGGGGAACTGAGTGTGTGGGTGAATGGCAATATTCGAATTGGCCAGCAGGGGTCTTCCAGTGCCAAAACCACTCCACTTGGCTCATTCACTTCACATACCATCAGCTTGTCGAGCAGATCTAGAGGGAAACCCTGTTTGGTCACTTCTTGTCCAATGTCCATGGAGCCCAGGATGATGCAATCAAGCATGTTGAGCACCCACACAAAACAAGGATGCAGATCCTCAGTCCAGGCGCTAACAACTCCACATCCAGAGACAAGTTCAGCGCCCAAGCCATTTTCAGCTACCATGCAACATGATGGCTCTGGCAGCACATATGTCTGAAAGTGTATGTGATGCCTGGGGAACTGAGTGTGTTGGTGAATGGCAATATTCGAATTGGCCAGCAGGGGTCTTCCAGTGCCAAAACCACTCCACTTGGCTCATTCACTTCACATACCATCAGCTTGTCGAGCAGATCTAGAGGGAAACCCTGTTTGGTCACTTCTTGTCCAATGTCCATGGAGCCCAGGATGATGCAATCAAGCATGTTGAGCACCCACACAAAACAAGGATGCAGATCCTCAGTCCAGGCGCTAACAACTCCACATCCAGAGACAAGTTCAGCGCCCAAGCCATTTTCAGCTACCATGCAACATGATGGCTCTGGCAGCACATATGCCTGAAAGTGTATGTGATGCCTGGGGAACTGAGTGTGTTGGTGAATGGCAATATTCGAATTGGCCAGCAGGGGTCTTCCAGTGCCA
Source organism: Ochotona curzoniae (assembly GCF_017591425.1). Classification (NCBI taxonomy): domain Eukaryota; kingdom Metazoa; phylum Chordata; class Mammalia; order Lagomorpha; family Ochotonidae; genus Ochotona; species Ochotona curzoniae. Next base: position 23,641 of record NW_024465111.1, on the reverse strand, counting down.
AAACCACTCCACTTGGCTCATTCACTTCACATACCATCAGCTTGTCGAGCAGATCTAGAGGGAAACCCTGTTTGGTCACTTCTTGTCCAATGTCCATGGAGCCCAGGATGATGCAATCAAGCATGTTGAGCACCCACACAAAACAAGGATGCAGATCCTCAGTCCAGGCGCTAACAACTCCACATCCAGAGACAAGTTCAGCGCCCAAGCCATTTTCAGCTACCATGCAACATGATGGCTCTGGCAGCACATATGCCTGAAAGTGTATGTGATGCCTGGGGAACTGAGTGTGTTGGTGAATGGCAATATTCGAATTGGCCAGCAGGGGTCTTCCAGTGCCAAAACCACTCCACTTGGCTCATTCACTTCACATACCATCAGCTTGTCGAGCAGATCTAGAGGGAAACCCTGTTTGGTCACTTCTTGTCCAATGTCCATGGAGCCCAGGATGATGCAATCAAGCATGTTGAGCACCCACACAAAACAAGGATGCAGATCCTCAGTCCAGGCGCTAACAACTCCACATCCAGAGACAAGTTCAGCGCCCAAGCCATTTTCAGCTACCATGCAACATGATGGCTCTGGCAGCACATATGTCTGAAAGTGTATGTGATGCCTGGGGAACTGAGTGTGTTGGTGAATGGCAATATTCGAATTGGCCAGCAGGGGTCTTCCAGTGCCAAAACCACTCCACTTGGCTCATTCACTTCACATACCATCAGCTTGTCGAGCAGATCTAGAGGGAAACCCTGTTTGGTCACTTCTTGTCCAATGTCCATGGAGCCCAGGATGATGCAATCAAGCATGTTGAGCACCCACACAAAACAAGGATGCAGATCCTCAGTCCAGGCGCTAACAACTCCACATCCAGAGACAAGTTCAGCGCCCAAGCCATTTTCAGCTACCATGCAACATGATGGCTCTGGCAGCACATATGCCTGAAAGTGTATGTGATGCCTGGGGAACTGAGTGTGTTGGTGAATGGCAATATTCGAATTGGCCAGCAGGGGTCTTCCAGTGCCAAAACCACTCCACTTGGCTCATTCACTTCACATACCATCAGCTTGTCGAGCAGATCTAGAGGGAAACCCTGTTTGGTCACTTCTTGTCCAATGTCCATGGAGCCCAGGATGATGCAATCAAGCATGTTGAGCACACACACAAAACAAGGATGCAGATCCTCAGTCCAGGCACTAACAACTCCACATCCAGAGACAAGTTCAGCGCCCAAGCCATTTTCAGCTACCATGCAACATGATGGCTCTGGCAGCACATATGCCTGAAAGTGTATGTGATGCCTGGGGAACTGAGTGTGTTGGTGAATGGCAATATTCGAATTGGCCAGCAGGGGTCTTCCAGTGCCAAAACCACTCCACTTGGCTCATTCACTTCACATACCATCAGCTTGTCGAGCAGATCTAGAGGGAAACCCTGTTTGGTCACTTCTTGTCCAATGTCCATGGAGCCCAGGATGATGCAATCAAGCATGTTGAGCACCCACACAAAACAAGGATGCAGATCCTCAGTCCAGGCGCTAACAACTCCACATCCAGAGACAAGTTCAGCGCCCAAGCCATTTTCAGCTACCATGCAACATGATGGCTCTGGCAGCACATATGCCTGAAAGTGTATGTGATGCCTGGGGAACTGAGTGTGTTGGTGAATGGCAATATTCGAATTGGCCAGCAGGGGTCTTCCAGTGCCAAAACCACTCCACTTGGCTCATTCACTTCACATACCATCAGCTTGTGGAGCAGATCTAGAGGGAAACCCTGTTTGGTCACTTCTTGTCCAATGTCCATGGAGCCCAGGATGATGCAATCAAGCATGTTGAGCACCCACACAAAACAAGGATGCAGATCCTCAGTCCAGGCGCTAACAACTCCACATCCAGAGACAAGTTCAGCGCCCAAGCCATTTTCAGCTACCATGCAACATGATGGCTCTGGCAGCACATATGCCTGAAAGTGTATGTGATGCCTGGGGAACTGAGTGTGTTGGTGAATGGCAATATTCGAATTGGCCAGCAGGGGTCTTCCAGTGCCAAAACCACTCCACTTGGCTCATTCACTTCACATACCATCAGCTTGTCGAGCAGATCTAGAGGGAAACCCTGTTTGGTCACTTCTTGTCCAATGTCCATGGAGCCCAGGATGATGCAATCAAGCATGTTGAGCACCCACACAAAACAAGGATGCAGATCCTCAGTCCAGGCGCTAACAACTCCACATCCAGAGACAAGTTCAGCGCCCAAGCCATTTTCAGCTACCATGCAACATGATGGCTCTGGCAGCACATATGCCTGAAAGTGTATGTGATGCCTGGGGAACTGAGTGTGTTGGTGAATGGCAATATTCGAATTGGCCAGCAGGGGTCTTCCAGTGCCAAAACCACTCCACTTGGCTCATTCACTTCACATACCATCAGCTTGTCGAGCAGATCTAGAGGGAAACCCTGTTTGGTCACTTCTTGTCCAATGTCCATGGAGCCCAGGATGATGCAATCAAGCATGTTGAGCACCCACACAAAACAAGGATGCAGATCCTCAGTCCAGGCGCTAACAACTCCACATCCAGAGACAAGTTCAGCGCCCAAGCCATTTTCAGCTACCATGCAACATGATGGCTCTGGCAGCACATATGCCTGAAAGTGTATGTGATGCCTGGGGAACTGAGTGTGTTGGTGAATGGCAATATTCGAATTGGCCAGCAGGGGTCTTCCAGTGCCAAAACCACTCCACTTGGCTCATTCACTTCACATACCATCAGCTTGTCGAGCAGATCTAGAGGGAAACCCTGTTTGGTCACTTCTTGTCCAATGTCCATGGAGCCCAGGATGATGCAATCAAGCATGTTGAGCACCCACACAAAACAAGGATGCAGATCCTCAGTCCAGGCGCTAACAACTCCACATCCAGAGACAAGTTCAGCGCCCAAGCCATTTTCAGCTACCATGCAACATGATGGCTCTGGCAGCACATATGCCTGAAAGTGTATGTGATGCCTGGGGAACTGAGTGTGTTGGTGAATGGCAATATTCGAATTGGCCAGCAGGGGTCTTCCAGTGCCAAAACCACTCCACTTGGCTCATTCACTTCACATACCATCAGCTTGTCGAGCAGATCTAGAGGGAAACCCTGTTTGGTCACTTCTTGTCCAATGTCCATGGAGCCCAGGATGATGCAATCAAGCATGTTGAGCACCCACACAAAACAAGGATGCAGATCCTCAGTCCAGGCGCTAACAACTCCACATCCAGAGACAAGTTCAGCGCCCAAGCCATTTTCAGCTACCATGCAACATGATGGCTCTGGCAGCACATATGCCTGAAAGTGTATGTGATGCCTGGGGAACTGAGTGTGTTGGTGAATGGCAATATTCGAATTGGCCAGCAGGGGTCTTCCAGTGCCAAAACCACTCCACTTGGCTCATTCACTTCACATACCATCAGCTTGTCGAGCAGATCTAGAGGGAAACCCTGTTTGGTCACTTCTTGTCCAATGTCCATGGAGCCCAGGATGATGCAATCAAGCATGTTGAGCACCCACACAAAACAAGGATGCAGATCCTCAGTCCAGGCGCTAACAACTCCACATCCAGAGACAAGTTCAGCGCCCAAGCCATTTTCAGCTACCATGCAACATGATGGCTCTGGCAGCACATATGCCTGAAAGTGTATGTGATGCCTGGGGAACTGAGTGTGTTGGTGAATGGCAATATTCGAATTGGCCAGCAGGGGTCTTCCAGTGCCAAAACCACTCCACTTGGCTCATTCACTTCACATACCATCAGCTTGTCGAGCAGATCTAGAGGGAAACCCTGTTTGGTCACTTCTTGTCCAATGTCCATGGAGCCCAGGATGATGCAATCAAGCATGTTGAGCACCCACACAAAACAAGGATGCAGATCCTCAGTCCAGGCGCTAACAACTCCACATCCAGAGACAAGTTCAGCGCCCAAGCCATTTTCAGCTACCATGCAACATGATGGCTCTGGCAGCACATATGCCTGAAAGTGTATGTGATGCCTGGGGAACTGAGTGTGTTGGTGAATGGCAATATTCGAATTGCCCAGCAGGGGTCTTCCAGTGCCAAAACCACTCCACTTGGCTCATTCACTTCACATACCATCAGCTTGTCGAGCAGATCTAGAGGGAAACCCTGTTTGGTCACTTCTTGTCCAATGTCCATGGAGCCCAGGATGATGCAATCAAGCATGTTGAGCACCCACACAAAACAAGGATGCAGATCCTCAGTCCAGGCGCTAACAACTCCACATCCAGAGACAAGTTCAGCGCCCAAGCCATTTTCAGCTACCATGCAACATGATGGCTCTGGCAGCACATATGCCTGAAAGTGTATGTGATGCCTGGGGAACTGAGTGTGTTGGTGAATGGCAATATTCGAATTGGCCAGCAGGGGTCTTCCAGTGCCAAAACCACTCCACTTGGCTCATTCACTTCACATACCATCAGCTTGTCGAGCAGATCTAGAGGGAAACCCTGTTTGGTCACTTCTTGTCCAATGTCCATGGAGCCCAGGATGATGCAATCAAGCATGTTGAGCACCCACACAAAACAAGGATGCAGATCCTCAGTCCAGGCGCTAACAACTCCACATCCAGAGACAAGTTCAGCGCCCAAGCCATTTTCAGCTACCATGCAACATGATGGCTCTGGCAGCACATATGCCTGAAAGTGTATGTGATGCCTGGGGAACTGAGTGTGTTGGTGAATGGCAATATTCGAATTGGCCAGCAGGGGTCTTCCAGTGCCAAAACCACTCCACTTGGCTCATTCACTTCACATACCATCAGCTTGTCGAGCAGATCTAGAGGGAAACCCTGTTTGGTCACTTCTTGTCCAATGTCCATGGAGCCCAGGATGATGCAATCAAGCATGTTGAGCACCCACACAAAACAAGGATGCAGATCCTCAGTCCAGGCGCTAACAACTCCACATCCAGAGACAAGTTCAGCGCCCAAGCCATTTTCAGCTACCATGCAACATGATGGCTCTGGCAGCACATATGCCTGAAAGTGTATGTGATGCCTGGGGAACTGAGTGTGTTGGTGAATGGCAATATTCGAATTGGCCAGCAGGGGTCTTCCAGTGCCAAAACCACTCCACTTGGCTCATTCACTTCACATACCATCAGCTTGTCGAGCAGATCTAGAGGGAAACCCTGTTTGGTCACTTCTTGTCCAATGTCCATGGAGCCCAGGATGATGCAATCAAGCATGTTGAGCACCCACACAAAACAAGGATGCAGATCCTCAGTCCAGGCGCTAACAACTCCACATCCAGAGACAAGTTCAGCGCCCAAGCCATTTTCAGCTACCATGCAACATGATGGCTCTGGCAGCACATATGCCTGAAAGTGTATGTGATGCCTGGGGAACTGAGTGTGTTGGTGAATGGCAATATTCGAATTGGCCAGCAGGGGTCTTCCAGTGCCAAAACCACTCCACTTGGCTCATTCACTTCACATACCATCAGCTTGTCGAGCAGATCTAGAGGGAAACCCTGTTTGGTCACTTCTTGTCCAATGTCCATGGAGCCCAGGATGATGCAATCAAGCATGTTGAGCACCCACACAAAACAAGGATGCAGATCCTCAGTCCAGGCGCTAACAACTCCACATCCAGAGACAAGTTCAGCGCCCAAGCCATTTTCAGCTACCATGCAACATGATGGCTCTGGCAGCACATATGCCTGAAAGTGTATGTGATGCCTGGGGAACTGAGTGTGTTGGTGAATGGCAATATTCGAATTGGCCAGCAGGGGTCTTCCAGTGCCAAAACCACTCCACTTGGCTCATTCACTTCACATACCATCAGCTTGTCGAGCAGATCTAGAGGGAAACCCTGTTTGGTCACTTCTTGTCCAATGTCCATGGAGCCCAGGATGATGCAATCAAGCATGTTGAGCACCCACACAAAACAAGGATGCAGATCCTCAGTCCAGGCGCTAACAACTCCACATCCAGAGACAAGTTCAGCGCCCAAGCCATTTTCAGCTACCATGCAACATGATGGCTCTGGCAGCACATATGCCTGAAAGTGTATGTGATGCCTGGGGAACTGAGTGTGTTGGTGAATGGCAATATTCGAATTGGCCAGCAGGGGTCTTCCAGTGCCAAAACCACTCCACTTGGCTCATTCACTTCACATACCATCAGCTTGTCGAGCAGATCTAGAGGGAAACCCTGTTTGGTCACTTCTTGTCCAATGTCCATGGAGCCCAGGATGATGCAATCAAGCATGTTGAGCACCCACACAAAACAAGGATGCAGATCCTCAGTCCAGGCGCTAACAACTCCACATCCAGAGACAAGTTCAGCGCCCAAGCCATTTTCAGCTACCATGCAACATGATGGCTCTGGCAGCACATATGCCTGAAAGTGTATGTGATGCCTGGGGAACTGAGTGTGTTGGTGAATGGCAATATTCGAATTGGCCAGCAGGGGTCTTCCAGTGCCAAAACCACTCCACTTGGCTCATTCACTTCACATACCATCAGCTTGTCGAGCAGATCTAGAGGGAAACCCTGTTTGGTCACTTCTTGTCCAATGTCCATGGAGCCCAGGATGATGCAATCAAGCATGTTGAGCACCCACACAAAACAAGGATGCAGATCCTCAGTCCAGGCGCTAACAACTCCACATCCAGAGACAAGTTCAGCGCCCAAGCCATTTTCAGCTACCATGCAACATGATGGCTCTGGCAGCACATATGCCTGAAAGTGTATGTGATGCCTGGGGAACTGAGTGTGTTGGTGAATGGCAATATTCGAATTGGCCAGCAGGGGTCTTCCAGTGCCAAAACCACTCCACTTGGCTCATTCACTTCACATACCATCAGCTTGTCGAGCAGATCTAGAGGGAAACCCTGTTTGGTCACTTCTTGTCCAATGTCCATGGAGCCCAGGATGATGCAATCAAGCATGTTGAGCACCCACACAAAACAAGGATGCAGATCCTCAGTCCAGGCGCTAACAACTCCACATCCAGAGACAAGTTCAGCGCCCAAGCCATTTTCAGCTACCATGCAACATGATGGCTCTGGCAGCACATATGTCTGAAAGTGTATGTGATGCCTGGGGAACTGAGTGTGTTGGTGAATGGCAATATTCGAATTGGCCAGCAGGGGTCTTCCAGTGCCAAAACCACTCCACTTGGCTCATTCACTTCACATACCATCAGCTTGTCGAGCAGATCTAGAGGGAAACCCTGTTTGGTCACTTCTTGTCCAATGTCCATGGAGCCCAGGATGATGCAATCAAGCATGTTGAGCACCCACACAAAACAAGGATGCAGATCCTCAGTCCAGGCGCTAACAACTCCACATCCAGAGACAAGTTCAGCGCCCAAGCCATTTTCAGCTACCATGCAACATGATGGCTCTGGCAGCACATATGTCTGAAAGTGTATGTGATGCCTGGGGAACTGAGTGTGTTGGTGAATGGCAATATTCGAATTGGCCAGCAGGGGTCTTCCAGTGCCAAAACCACTCCACTTGGCTCATTCACTTCACATACCATCAGCTTGTCGAGCAGATCTAGAGGGAAACCCTGTTTGGTCACTTCTTGTCCAATGTCCATGGAGCCCAGGATGATGCAATCAAGCATGTTGAGCACCCACACAAAACAAGGATGCAGATCCTCAGTCCAGGCGCTAACAACTCCACATCCAGAGACAAGTTCAGCGCCCAAGCCATTTTCAGCTACCATGCAACATGATGGCTCTGGCAGCACATATGCCTGAAAGTGTATGTGATGCCTGGGGAACTGAGTGTGTTGGTGAATGGCAATATTCGAATTGGCCAGCAGGGGTCTTCCAGTGCCAAAACCACTCCACTTGGCTCATTCACTTCACATACCATCAGCTTGTCGAGCAGATCTAGAGGGAAACCCTGTTTGGTCACTTCTTGTCCAATGTCCATGGAGCCCAGGATGATGCAATCAAGCATGTTGAGCACCCACACAAAACAAGGATGCAGATCCTCAGTCCAGGCGCTAACAACTCCACATCCAGAGACAAGTTCAGCGCCCAAGCCATTTTCAGCTACCATGCAACATGATGGCTCTGGCAGCACATATGTCTGAAAGTGTATGTGATGCCTGGGGAACTGAGTGTGTTGGTGAATGGCAATATTCGAATTGGCCAGCAGGGGTCTTCCAGTGCCAAAACCACTCCACTTGGCTCATTCACTTCACATACCATCAGCTTGTCGAGCAGATCTAGAGGGAAACCCTGTTTGGTCACTTCTTGTCCAATGTCCATGGAGCCCAGGATGATGCAATCAAGCATGTTGAGCACCCACACAAAACAAGGATGCAGATCCTCAGTCCAGGCGCTAACAACTCCACATCCAGAGACAAGTTCAGCGCCCAAGCCATTTTCAGCTACCATGCAACATGATGGCTCTGGCAGCACATATGCCTGAAAGTGTATGTGATGCCTGGGGAACTGAGTGTGTTGGTGAATGGCAATATTCGAATTGGCCAGCAGGGGTCTTCCAGTGCCAAAACCACTCCACTTGGCTCATTCACTTCACATACCATCAGCTTGTCGAGCAGATCTAGAGGGAAACCCTGTTTGGTCACTTCTTGTCCAATGTCCATGGAGCCCAGGATGATGCAATCAAGCATGTTGAGCACCCACACAAAACAAGGATGCAGATCCTCAGTCCAGGCGCTAACAACTCCACATCCAGAGACAAGTTCAGCGCCCAAGCCATTTTCAGCTACCATGCAACATGATGGCTCTGGCAGCACATATGCCTGAAAGTGTATGTGATGCCTGGGGAACTGAGTGTGTTGGTGAATGGCAATATTCGAATTGGCCAGCAGGGGTCTTCCAGTGCCAAAACCACTCCACTTGGCTCATTCACTTCACATACCATCAGCTTGTCGAGCAGATCTAGAGGGAAACCCTGTTTGGTCACTTCTTGTCCAATGTCCATGGAGCCCAGGATGATGCAATCAAGCATGTTGAGCACCCACACAAAACAAGGATGCAGATCCTCAGTCCAGGCGCTAACAACTCCACATCCAGAGACAAGTTCAGCGCCCAAGCCATTTTCAGCTACCATGCAACATGATGGCTCTGGCAGCACATATGCCTGAAAGTGTATGTGATGCCTGGGGAACTGAGTGTGTTGGTGAATGGCAATATTCGAATTGGCCAGCAGGGGTCTTCCAGTGCCAAAACCACTCCACTTGGCTCATTCACTTCACATACCATCAGCTTGTCGAGCAGATCTAGAGGGAAACCCTGTTTGGTCACTTCTTGTCCAATGTCCATGGAGCCCAGGATGATGCAATCAAGCATGTTGAGCACCCACACAAAACAAGGATGCAGATCCTCAGTCCAGGCGCTAACAACTCCACATCCAGAGACAAGTTCAGCGCCCAAGCCATTTTCAGCTACCATGCAACATGATGGCTCTGGCAGCACATATGTCTGAAAGTGTATGTGATGCCTGGGGAACTGAGTGTGTTGGTGAATGGCAATATTCGAATTGGCCAGCAGGGGTCTTCCAGTGCCAAAACCACTCCACTTGGCTCATTCACTTCACATACCATCAGCTTGTCGAGCAGATCTAGAGGGAAACCCTGTTTGGTCACTTCTTGTCCAATGTCCATGGAGCCCAGGATGATGCAATCAAGCATGTTGAGCACCCACACAAAACAAGGATGCAGATCCTCAGTCCAGGCGCTAACAACTCCACATCCAGAGACAAGTTCAGCGCCCAAGCCATTTTCAGCTACCATGCAACATGATGGCTCTGGCAGCACATATGCCTGAAAGTGTATGTGATGCCTGGGGAACTGAGTGTGTTGGTGAATGGCAATATTCGAATTGGCCAGCAGGGGTCTTCCAGTGCCAAAACCACTCCACTTGGCTCATTCACTTCACATACCATCAGCTTGTCGAGCAGATCTAGAGGGAAACCCTGTTTGGTCACTTCTTGTCCAATGTCCATGGAGCCCAGGATGATGCAATCAAGCATGTTGAGCACCCACACAAAACAAGGATGCAGATCCTCAGTCCAGGCGCTAACAACTCCACATCCAGAGACAAGTTCAGCGCCCAAGCCATTTTCAGCTACCATGCAACATGATGGCTCTGGCAGCACATATGCCTGAAAGTGTATGTGATGCCTGGGGAACTGAGTGTGTTGGTGAATGGCAATATTCGAATTGGCCAGCAGGGGTCTTCCAGTGCCAAAACCACTCCACTTGGCTCATTCACTTCACATACCATCAGCTTGTCGAGCAGATCTAGAGGGAAACCCTGTTTGGTCACTTCTTGTCCAATGTCCATGGAGCCCAGGATGATGCAATCAAGCATGTTGAGCACCCACACAAAACAAGGATGCAGATCCTCAGTCCAGGCGCTAACAACTCCACATCCAGAGACAAGTTCAGCGCCCAAGCCATTTTCAGCTACCATGCAACATGATGGCTCTGGCAGCACATATGCCTGAAAGTGTATGTGATGCCTGGGGAACTGAGTGTGTTGGTGAATGGCAATATTCGAATTGGCCAGCAGGGGTCTTCCAGTGCCAAAACCACTCCACTTGGCTCATTCACTTCACATACCATCAGCTTGTCGAGCAGATCTAGAGGGAAACCCTGTTTGGTCACTTCTTGTCCAATGTCCATGGAGCCCAGGATGATGCAATCAAGCATGTTGAGCACCCACACAAAACAAGGATGCAGATCCTCAGTCCAGGCGCTAACAACTCCACATCCAGAGACAAGTTCAGCGCCCAAGCCATTTTCAGCTACCATGCAACATGATGGCTCTGGCAGCACATATGCCTGAAAGTGTATGTGATGCCTGGGGAACTGAGTGTGTTGGTGAATGGCAATATTCGAATTGGCCAGCAGGGGTCTTCCAGTGCCAAAACCACTCCACTTGGCTCATTCACTTCACATACCATCAGCTTGTCGAGCAGATCTAGAGGGAAACCCTGTTTGGTCACTTCTTGTCCAATGTCCATGGAGCCCAGGATGATGCAATCAAGCATGTTGAGCACCCACACAAAACAAGGATGCAGATCCTCAGTCCAGGCGCTAACAACTCCACATCCAGAGACAAGTTCAGCGCCCAAGCCATTTTCAGCTACCATGCAACATGATGGCTCTGGCAGCACATATGCCTGAAAGTGTATGTGATGCCTGGGGAACTGAGTGTGTTGGTGAATGGCAATATTCGAATTGGCCAGCAGGGGTCTTCCAGTGCCAAAACCACTCCACTTGGCTCATTCACTTCACATACCATCAGCTTGTCGAGCAGATCTAGAGGGAAACCCTGTTTGGTCACTTCTTGTCCAATGTCCATGGAGCCCAGGATGATGCAATCAAGCATGTTGAGCACCCACACAAAACAAGGATGCAGATCCTCAGTCCAGGCGCTAACAACTCCACATCCAGAGACAAGTTCAGCGCCCAAGCCATTTTCAGCTACCATGCAACATGATGGCTCTGGCAGCACATATGCCTGAAAGTGTATGTGATGCCTGGGGAACTGAGTGTGTTGGTGAATGGCAATATTCGAATTGGCCAGCAGGGGTCTTCCAGTGCCAAAACCACTCCACTTGGCTCATTCACTTCACATACCATCAGCTTGTCGAGCAGATCTAGAGGGAAACCCTGTTTGGTCACTTCTTGTCCAATGTCCATGGAGCCCAGGATGATGCAATCAAGCATGTTGAGCACCCACACAAAACAAGGATGCAGATCCTCAGTCCAGGCGCTAACAACTCCACATCCAGAGACAAGTTCAGCGCCCAAGCCATTTTCAGCTACCATGCAACATGATGGCTCTGGCAGCACATATGCCTGAAAGTGTATGTGATGCCTGGGGAACTGAGTGTGTTGGTGAATGGCAATATTCGAATTGGCCAGCAGGGGTCTTCCAGTGCCAAAACCACTCCACTTGGCTCATTCACTTCACATACCATCAGCTTGTCGAGCAGATCTAGAGGGAAACCCTGTTTGGTCACTTCTTGTCCAATGTCCATGGAGCCCAGGATGATGCAATCAAGCATGTTGAGCACCCACACAAAACAAGGATGCAGATCCTCAGTCCAGGCGCTAACAACTCCACATCCAGAGACAAGTTCAGCGCCCAAGCCATTTTCAGCTACCATGCAACATGATGGCTCTGGCAGCACATATGCCTGAAAGTGTATGTGATGCCTGGGGAACTGAGTGTGTTGGTGAATGGCAATATTCGAATTGGCCAGCAGGGGTCTTCCAGTGCCAAAACCACTCCACTTGGCTCATTCACTTCACATACCATCAGCTTGTCGAGCAGATCTAGAGGGAAACCCTGTTTGGTCACTTCTTGTCCAATGTCCATGGAGCCCAGGATGATGCAATCAAGCATGTTGAGCACCCACACAAAACAAGGATGCAGATCCTCAGTCCAGGCGCTAACAACTCCACATCCAGAGACAAGTTCAGCGCCCAAGCCATTTTCAGCTACCATGCAACATGATGGCTCTGGCAGCACATATGCCTGAAAGTGTATGTGATGCCTGGGGAACTGAGTGTGTTGGTGAATGGCAATATTCGAATTGGCCAGCAGGGGTCTTCCAGTGCCAAAACCACTCCACTTGGCTCATTCACTTCACATACCATCAGCTTGTCGAGCAGATCTAGAGGGAAACCCTGTTTGGTCACTTCTTGTCCAATGTCCATGGAGCCCAGGATGATGCAATCAAGCATGTTGAGCACCCACACAAAACAAGGATGCAGATCCTCAGTCCAGGCGCTAACAACTCCACATCCAGAGACAAGTTCAGCGCCCAAGCCATTTTCAGCTACCATGCAACATGATGGCTCTGGCAGCACATATGCCTGAAAGTGTATGTGATGCCTGGGGAACTGAGTGTGTTGGTGAATGGCAATATTCGAATTGGCCAGCAGGGGTCTTCCAGTGCCAAAACCACTCCACTTGGCTCATTCACTTCACATACCATCAGCTTGTCGAGCAGATCTAGAGGGAAACCCTGTTTGGTCACTTCTTGTCCAATGTCCATGGAGCCCAGGATGATGCAATCAAGCATGTTGAGCACCCACACAAAACAAGGATGCAGATCCTCAGTCCAGGCGCTAACAACTCCACATCCAGAGACAAGTTCAGCGCCCAAGCCATTTTCAGCTACCATGCAACATGATGGCTCTGGCAGCACATATGCCTGAAAGTGTATGTGATGCCTGGGGAACTGAGTGTGTTGGTGAATGGCAATATTCGAATTGGCCAGCAGGGGTCTTCCAGTGCCAAAACCACTCCACTTGGCTCATTCACTTCACATACCATCAGCTTGTCGAGCAGATCTAGAGGGAAACCCTGTTTGGTCACTTCTTGTCCAATGTCCATGGAGCCCAGGATGATGCAATCAAGCATGTTGAGCACCCACACAAAACAAGGATGCAGATCCTCAGTCCAGGCGCTAACAACTCCACATCCAGAGACAAGTTCAGCGCCCAAGCCATTTTCAGCTACCATGCAACATGATGGCTCTGGCAGCACATATGCCTGAAAGTGTATGTGATGCCTGGGGAACTGAGTGTGTTGGTGAATGGCAATATTCGAATTGGCCAGCAGGGGTCTTCCAGTGCCAAAACCACTCCACTTGGCTCATTCACTTCACATACCATCAGCTTGTCGAGCAGATCTAGAGGGAATCCCTGTTTGGTCACTTCTTGTCCAATGTCCATGGAGCCCAGGATGATGCAATCAAGCATGTTGAGCACCCACACAAAACAAGGATGCAGATCCTCAGTCCAGGCGCTAACAACTCCACATCCAGAGACAAGTTCAGCGCCCAAGCCATTTTCAGCTACCATGCAACATGATGGCTCTGGCAGCACATATGCCTGAAAGTGTATGTGATGCCTGGGGAACTGAGTGTGTTGGTGAATGGCAATATTCGAATTGGCCAGCAGGGGTCTTCCAGTGCCAAAACCACTCCACTTGGCTCATTCACTTCACATACCATCAGCTTGTGGAGCAGATCTAGAGGGAAACCCTGTTTGGTCACTTCTTGTCCAATGTCCATGGAGCCCAGGATGATGCAATCAAGCATGTTGAGCACCCACACAAAACAAGGATGCAGATCCTCAGTCCAGGCGCTAACAACTCCACATCCAGAGACAAGTTCAGCGCCCAAGCCATTTTCAGCTACCATGCAACATGATGGCTCTGGCAGCACATATGCCTGAAAGTGTATGTGATGCCTGGGGAACTGAGTGTGTTGGTGAATGGCAATATTCGAATTGGCCAGCAGGGGTCTTCCAGTGCCAAAACCACTCCACTTGGCTCATTCACTTCACATACCATCAGCTTGTGGAGCAGATCTAGAGGGAAACCCTGTTTGGTCACTTCTTGTCCAATGTCCATGGAGCCCAGGATGATGCAATCAAGCATGTTGAGCACCCACACAAAACAAGGATGCAGATCCTCAGTCCAGGCGCTAACAACTCCACATCCAGAGACAAGTTCAGCGCCCAAGCCATTTTCAGCTACCATGCAACATGATGGCTCTGGCAGCACATATGCCTGAAAGTGTATGTGATGCCTGGGGAACTGAGTGTGTTGGTGAATGGCAATATTCGAATTGGCCAGCAGGGGTCTTCCAGTGCCAAAACCACTCCACTTGGCTCATTCACTTCACATACCATCAGCTTGTCGAGCAGATCTAGAGGGAAACCCTGTTTGGTCACTTCTTGTCCAATGTCCATGGAGCCCAGGATGATGCAATCAAGCATGTTGAGCACCCACACAAAACAAGGATGCAGATCCTCAGTCCAGGCGCTAACAACTCCACATCCAGAGACAAGTTCAGCGCCCAAGCCATTTTCAGCTACCATGCAACATGATGGCTCTGGCAGCACATATGCCTGAAAGTGTATGTGATGCCTGGGGAACTGAGTGTGTTGGTGAATGGCAATATTCGAATTGGCCAGCAGGGGTCTTCCAGTGCCAAAACCACTCCACTTGGCTCATTCACTTCACATACCATCAGCTTGTCGAGCAGATCTAGAGGGAAACCCTGTTTGGTCACTTCTTGTCCAATGTCCATGGAGCCCAGGATGATGCAATCAAGCATGTTGAGCACCCACACAAAACAAGGATGCAGATCCTCAGTCCAGGCGCTAACAACTCCACATCCAGAGACAAGTTCAGCGCCCAAGCCATTTTCAGCTACCATGCAACATGATGGCTCTGGCAGCACATATGCCTGAAAGTGTATGTGATGCCTGGGGAACTGAGTGTGTTGGTGAATGGCAATATTCGAATTGGCCAGCAGGGGTCTTCCAGTGCCAAAACCACTCCACTTGGCTCATTCACTTCACATACCATCAGCTTGTCGAGCAGATCTAGAGGGAAACCCTGTTTGGTCACTTCTTGTCCAATGTCCATGGAGCCCAGGATGATGCAATCAAGCATGTTGAGCACCCACACAAAACAAGGATGCAGATCCTCAGTCCAGGCGCTAACAACTCCACATCCAGAGACAAGTTCAGCGCCCAAGCCATTTTCAGCTACCATGCAACATGATGGCTCTGGCAGCACATATGCCTGAAAGTGTATGTGATGCCTGGGGAACTGAGTGTGTTGGTGAATGGCAATATTCGAATTGGCCAGCAGGGGTCTTCCAGTGCCAAAACCACTCCACTTGGCTCATTCACTTCACATACCATCAGCTTGTCGAGCAGATCTAGAGGGAAACCCTGTTTGGTCACTTCTTGTCCAATGTCCATGGAGCCCAGGATGATGCAATCAAGCATGTTGAGCACCCACACAAAACAAGGATGCAGATCCTCAGTCCAGGCGCTAACAACTCCACATCCAGAGACAAGTTCAGCGCCCAAGCCATTTTCAGCTACCATGCAACATGATGGCTCTGGCAGCACATATGCCTGAAAGTGTATGTGATGCCTGGGGAACTGAGTGTGTTGGTGAATGGCAATATTCGAATTGGCCAGCAGGGGTCTTCCAGTGCCAAAACCACTCCACTTGGCTCATTCACTTCACATACCATCAGCTTGTCGAGCAGATCTAGAGGGAAACCCTGTTTGGTCACTTCTTGTCCAATGTCCATGGAGCCCAGGATGATGCAATCAAGCATGTTGAGCACCCACACAAAACAAGGATGCAGATCCTCAGTCCAGGCGCTAACAACTCCACATCCAGAGACAAGTTCAGCGCCCAAGCCATTTTCAGCTACCATGCAACATGATGGCTCTGGCAGCACATATGCCTGAAAGTGTATGTGATGCCTGGGGAACTGAGTGTGTTGGTGAATGGCAATATTCGAATTGGCCAGCAGGGGTCTTCCAGTGCCAAAACCACTCCACTTGGCTCATTCACTTCACATACCATCAGCTTGTCGAGCAGATCTAGAGGGAAACCCTGTTTGGTCACTTCTTGTCCAATGTCCATGGAGCCCAGGATGATGCAATCAAGCATGTTGAGCACCCACACAAAACAAGGATGCAGATCCTCAGTCCAGGCGCTAACAACTCCACATCCAGAGACAAGTTCAGCGCCCAAGCCATTTTCAGCTACCATGCAACATGATGGCTCTGGCAGCACATATGCCTGAAAGTGTATGTGATGCCTGGGGAACTGAGTGTGTTGGTGAATGGCAATATTCGAATTGGCCAGCAGGGGTCTTCCAGTGCCAAAACCACTCCACTTGGCTCATTCACTTCACATACCATCAGCTTGTCGAGCAGATCTAGAGGGAAACCCTGTTTGGTCACTTCTTGTCCAATGTCCATGGAGCCCAGGATGATGCAATCAAGCATGTTGAGCACCCACACAAAACAAGGATGCAGATCCTCAGTCCAGGCGCTAACAACTCCACATCCAGAGACAAGTTCAGCGCCCAAGCCATTTTCAGCTACCATGCAACATGATGGCTCTGGCAGCACATATGCCTGAAAGTGTATGTGATGCCTGGGGAACTGAGTGTGTTGGTGAATGGCAATATTCGAATTGGCCAGCAGGGGTCTTCCAGTGCCAAAACCACTCCACTTGGCTCATTCACTTCACATACCATCAGCTTGTCGAGCAGATCTAGAGGGAAACCCTGTTTGGTCACTTCTTGTCCAATGTCCATGGAGCCCAGGATGATGCAATCAAGCATGTTGAGCACCCACACAAAACAAGGATGCAGATCCTCAGTCCAGGCGCTAACAACTCCACATCCAGAGACAAGTTCAGCGCCCAAGCCATTTTCAGCTACCATGCAACATGATGGCTCTGGCAGCACATATGCCTGAAAGTGTATGTGATGCCTGGGGAACTGAGTGTGTTGGTGAATGGCAATATTCGAATTGGCCAGCAGGGGTCTTCCAGTGCCAAAACCACTCCACTTGGCTCATTCACTTCACATACCATCAGCTTGTCGAGCAGATCTAGAGGGAAACCCTGTTTGGTCACTTCTTGTCCAATGTCCATGGAGCCCAGGATGATGCAATCAAGCATGTTGAGCACCCACACAAAACAAGGATGCAGATCCTCAGTCCAGGCGCTAACAACTCCACATCCAGAGACAAGTTCAGCGCCCAAGCCATTTTCAGCTACCATGCAACATGATGGCTCTGGCAGCACATATGCCTGAAAGTGTATGTGATGCCTGGGGAACTGAGTGTGTTGGTGAATGGCAATATTCGAATTGGCCAGCAGGGGTCTTCCAGTGCCAAAACCACTCCACTTGGCTCATTCACTTCACATACCATCAGCTTGTCGAGCAGATCTAGAGGGAAACCCTGTTTGGTCACTTCTTGTCCAATGTCCATGGAGCCCAGGATGATGCAATCAAGCATGTTGAGCACCCACACAAAACAAGGATGCAGATCCTCAGTCCAGGCGCTAACAACTCCACATCCAGAGACAAGTTCAGCGCCCAAGCCATTTTCAGCTACCATGCAACATGATGGCTCTGGCAGCACATATGCCTGAAAGTGTATGTGATGCCTGGGGAACTGAGTGTGTTGGTGAATGGCAATATTCGAATTGGCCAGCAGGGGTCTTCCAGTGCCAAAACCACTCCACTTGGCTCATTCACTTCACATACCATCAGCTTGTCGAGCAGATCTAGAGGGAAACCCTGTTTGGTCACTTCTTGTCCAATGTCCATGGAGCCCAGGATGATGCAATCAAGCATGTTGAGCACCCACACAAAACAAGGATGCAGATCCTCAGTCCAGGCGCTAACAACTCCACATCCAGAGACAAGTTCAGCGCCCAAGCCATTTTCAGCTACCATGCAACATGATGGCTCTGGCAGCACATATGCCTGAAAGTGTATGTGATGCCTGGGGAACTGAGTGTGTTGGTGAATGGCAATATTCGAATTGGCCAGCAGGGGTCTTCCAGTGCCAAAACCACTCCACTTGGCTCATTCACTTCACATACCATCAGCTTGTCGAGCAGATCTAGAGGGAAACCCTGTTTGGTCACTTCTTGTCCAATGTCCATGGAGCCCAGGATGATGCAATCAAGCATGTTGAGCACCCACACAAAACAAGGATGCAGATCCTCAGTCCAGGCGCTAACAACTCCACATCCAGAGACAAGTTCAGCGCCCAAGCCATTTTCAGCTACCATGCAACATGATGGCTCTGGCAGCACATATGCCTGAAAGTGTATGTGATGCCTGGGGAACTGAGTGTGTTGGTGAATGGCAATATTCGAATTGGCCAGCAGGGGTCTTCCAGTGCCAAAACCACTCCACTTGGCTCATTCACTTCACATACCATCAGCTTGTGGAGCAGATCTAGAGGGAAACCCTGTTTGGTCACTTCTTGTCCAATGTCCATGGAGCCCAGGATGATGCAATCAAGCATGTTGAGCACCCACACAAAACAAGGATGCAGATCCTCAGTCCAGGCGCTAACAACTCCACATCCAGAGACAAGTTCAGCGCCCAAGCCATTTTCAGCTACCATGCAACATGATGGCTCTGGCAGCACATATGCCTGAAAGTGTATGTGATGCCTGGGGAACTGAGTGTGTTGGTGAATGGCAATATTCGAATTGGCCAGCAGGGGTCTTCCAGTGCCAAAACCACTCCACTTGGCTCATTCACTTCACATACCATCAGCTTGTCGAGCAGATCTAGAGGGAAACCCTGTTTGGTCACTTCTTGTCCAATGTCCATGGAGCCCAGGATGATGCAATCAAGCATGTTGAGCACCCACACAAAACAAGGATGCAGATCCTCAGTCCAGGCGCTAACAACTCCACATCCAGAGACAAGTTCAGCGCCCAAGCCATTTTCAGCTACCATGCAACATGATGGCTCTGGCAGCACATATGCCTGAAAGTGTATGTGATGCCTGGGGAACTGAGTGTGTTGGTGAATGGCAATATTCGAATTGGCCAGCAGGGGTCTTCCAGTGCCAAAACCACTCCACTTGGCTCATTCACTTCACATACCATCAGCTTGTCGAGCAGATCTAGAGGGAAACCCTGTTTGGTCACTTCTTGTCCAATGTCCATGGAGCCCAGGATGATGCAATCAAGCATGTTGAGCACCCACACAAAACAAGGATGCAGATCCTCAGTCCAGGCGCTAACAACTCCACATCCAGAGACAAGTTCAGCGCCCAAGCCATTTTCAGCTACCATGCAACATGATGGCTCTGGCAGCACATATGCCTGAAAGTGTATGTGATGCCTGGGGAACTGAGTGTGTTGGTGAATGGCAATATTCGAATTGGCCAGCAGGGGTCTTCCAGTGCCAAAACCACTCCACTTGGCTCATTCACTTCACATACCATCAGCTTGTCGAGCAGATCTAGAGGGAAACCCTGTTTGGTCACTTCTTGTCCAATGTCCATGGAGCCCAGGATGATGCAATCAAGCATGTTGAGCACCCACACAAAACAAGGATGCAGATCCTCAGTCCAGGCGCTAACAACTCCACATCCAGAGACAAGTTCAGCGCCCAAGCTGTTGGGGTCCGTGCAGTAGATGTGGGGGACATAAGGGGGTAAAGAATGTTCCATTGCAGGCAGGGCCGCAACGAACTTCCCGCTGTTCTGCTGTTTGGCAGGGCCCACCCAGCGGATGTCTCTACAACCACCTTGATGCAACTCCACCTTCTTTTGCATGGACACTCGACTGCCCTGCGGAAGAATTCTAATCCATCCTGACATTTGCTACTGCGAAGTTAACCTTTTCCTCAGCCTGAGCTTGGAGGTCAATGTCTTGCAAATGGGGCCTTTTGGCATTCCTATTATCTTAACTGTCCCCATTGAACCTATGCTAATCATGGGAGCTGTATTTAGGCTTTCATTCTTTCCTTGACCTTTAAGTTCTCCTTTTCTTTGTGATACAAGATTTTGAGTTGTAGGATAAGAATCCTAGCAGGAACTTCTATTGTTTCTAAGTAAAACTAATGGCAGAATTATCCTTAGAAATATCCATTTTTTCATGACGTAAAAAGTCTGAGCCAGAATTTGACTGATTTTGTATAAATAAAGCAGACAGCTTTCCTGCATTGTCCATTATGATCATCAAGTCCTAGTGGTCCGTCTCTTTCTTTCCTCTTTGCGCCTCATCCACGCACCCTTCGCGAGTTCCGAACTCAGCTGGAGCTGGACTCCGGCAAGTGGCGCCCAACGTGAGGGCTCGACGAAGGTAAGTCTTTTCTTTCTCTTAGCGGCGTGGATAGGACTTCACCCAGGGTGCTGCAGGCCCCCTGACAGAAGGTCAGGTTAGGAGGGGTGAATAGTCAGAACTTATATTGAGAAGTTGTGTACCCTCTGTGCTGTAAAAATGGGCCAGAGCGATTCTAGTGAAAGAAGTTTATATGCTGATATTATTAAACATACCTTACATAGGAAGGGCATTAAATTTAGCAAGAAGCAATTATTAGAATTTTTACAATTTGTACAAAAAGTTAGCCTGTGGTTCATTGAGCAGGGCACTTTAGAATTAAACACATGGGACCAGGTAGTAAATGATATGAAAAGGTGTTATCGGAGTAATGGATGATTGGGCATGCCATCCTCTGCATATGCCATTTGGAATGTTTTACAGCAGGCACTAGATGTGGGACCTGAGCCTTATCCCGCGCCTTCAGCTCAGCAGGGAGAACATACTCCCCTTCTTGATCCTCAGAAGGGAGGCTTAGGCCTTAGTTATAGCTCAATGGAAAGTGTCTGTACTGAAGATAATGTAAAATATTGTAAAACTGATCAGGAAAGTTTAACAGATGAGGAAGAAGATTTTTTAAAACCAGAAATATTCAGATCAGGAGTTAGAGATTGTAAAAAGGGGCAAATGGCTGAGTTACATGATAAGCCTTCAAGGCATTCTGCTAAGCCTTGTGAGCCCCTTCCAGCAAGACCAGATCCAGCAAAGGTTGGCTTTAGAGGGGCAATGCAGCAGGCACATAAGGAAGGTGATTTTTTCTGTTTTCCTGTTGTTTATGAATGGGATGAACCTGAATGGGAGCCGTTGCCTTATAAGCTTATTAAAGAACTTAAGCATGCTGTCTCTGACTATGGGCCAAACTCCCCATATACTATGACATTGGTGGAGGGACTAGCAGCAAAGTGGATGACTCCTTATGATTGGTTTCAGGTTGCCAAGGCTTGCCTCACAGGAGGAAACTTCCTTTTGTGGAAAATGGAATATGAGGAATTAGCTAAGGCAGAAATAAAGTCTCAGGGATCTGTGAGGTGTGGCAAACCTTCTTTTACCCTAGACATGCTTTTAGGACAGGGCACTCATCTTGGCGTTTCAGAACAACTTACTCTGCCTAAGGAGACCTTACAGCTTATCTCCTCCCTGGCACTAGGAGCATGGAGACGCCTGCCATCTCCAGATCAAAAGTCTTCAAATTTTGTAAATGTTAAGCAGAAGCCTGAGGAGCCTTTTGAAGATTTTGTAGCTAGACTCACCGAGGCAGTGAGCCGGACAGTAATTAACAATACAGCTACAGATCTCATAGTTAAACAGCTAGCTTTTGAAAATGCTACTCCAACTTGCCAGACCTTAATTCAGCCAGTGAGAAGGACAGGAGATTTGTCAGACTATGTTCGAGCTTGTGCTGAAGTAACTCCATCTTACATACAAGGGTTAACTATTGCTGCAGCTCTTCAAGGTCAAACTGCCATTCAGATTTTAAAGAACACAAGAGACAAACAAAGAAATAGAAAAAGAAACAATTGCTATTCTTGTGCTGGAGTAGGGCATTTCAGCCACAGCTGTCCTATCAGAAACTCATCCCAAAATTTCAAACAGGAAAAAACTTATGTGGACACTCCTAAACCCAATTTAAATATTCCTCGCACTGTCTGTCCACGGTGTGAGAAGGGATTTCATTGGCAGAAAGCTTGTCAGTCTAAATTCCACAAGAATGGAGCAGTTTATTGCCTCAGTGTCGATCTAAATTGAGTAATCAGTCTGTACAGGGTGAGATGCAGGGAAACGGGAGGCGGACCCTGTCCTGGGCCCCACAAGTAATGGGGTCATGTATGGATATTGTCTCTGAAAGGTACAAAACTAAAATATTGAGTGCTGCATTAAGCAATGGGTTAAAGCAAAATAGATTTAAATGTCATGGTAAATGTTTTAATGGTGGGAAGCCCAGACACCTTCCAAAACCATACCGAGCAGCAGTATCTCTTTTAGCTCAAAAATGTGGCACTAATACTGTTAAGGATCAATGCCCTAAGATAAATTCTAAATGTCACAGAGGTGTACATTGGGCAAAAGTATGTAAATGTAAATCTAAAATTGATCATGATGGCCAGCAGCTGTGGTCAGGAAACTCCTGGCGGGGCCAGTCTCGGGCCCTAAAGAATCAGAGATTTAAAAGACAGCAATATTTTACCCAAGCTGTGCCTATAGAAGAGTAACAGACTTAAAACCTGATATTGATTGTGGAAATGCTAATTAAAAGTTGGTATCGTCCTTGGCAATTAATTATACTACCTACTGTTCATATCCCAACTGGATGTTTGTGACAACAAGGGCCTTTAGAGTGGCTGCATCTCCTTTCCATGTATAAAAAGGTTATTACTCCTTATTGTGCTTTGGTCTCCACCTTAATTATTAAGAGATATCATAGGAATAGGAGACTTTTTGCAAAGATGTAAATTAAATAATTGTTCCTTATAGCTTTTAACAGCTTAGTTATCTAATATCCAAGGATGAGACCTGACAAATAGCACTCTTCACCCTTGTAGGTACAATTTGATAACATTTAGCTAAAAATCTCCTTCTTGTTAGGTCATCCAGTTATAGTTCAAAAGATTTGTTCCTTAACTTTTTCCTTAACCTGCTTCTTTAGTCTTTACAGATGGGTCATCTAACAAAATAGTTTCTCTAATCAGATTTTGAAAATATCCTTACTGGCCAATGGAAAGGACCCAATTTCCTCTTAAAATTTGGAGGAGGGAATGCTTTCATTTTTCCATAGGTCATGGACTTGCTGATGTGGATTCCAGATCGACTGATTAGACATCCTTGTCCAGTTTACATTTCCACCCACTTGCCATTTCACAGCTGCAAGCATCCTCTACAGAAGTCCCTCCTCCCGCCCAGCAATTAAACAAATGGTTTAATGCAAAAGAGATCTACCTGCTGCTGCAG
>NW_024465110.1:0-1168 GCF_017591425.1 Ochotona curzoniae | reverse complement strand
TGGCTGGGTTGAAATATCCAGCAACAAGAACCAGCTTGGGTCAAAGGCCAGTCAGGAAAAGCCACTGTTCCTCCTAGGACAGAAGGTGAACTGAGTAGTGCTGGCTTATGGACCCACTGGTATGCGCAAAAACTGGCATTGGGGGAGGTTCTGATGGAGGAGCCTGGGCAACTTCTCTGGCAGGACACAGTCCCCTGCAGGTAAGCGCAAGAAGCACAATAGGGAGCAACTCAGAACAGGCAATGGAAATTATCCCTCTGGCATGCACATGGCATGTGTTGGGGGCAGACCAGGCTGAACCTGTTCACACTACCTTCTGGTGAATCCGAGCACAAGAACAGAGTGTGGGTAGAGCCAGGTTCGTTTGCAACACATACCAGTGCACAACAAGTAATGACAAGGTGAGATGAGCCATTCCAGATGTGGTTGTAGCACCCAAACAGTACATGTGACAATCGGGGAGGAGACAAAGCTGACAGGAGAAGGTGGGTCCCCCGCTGGACAGCTACTTCCATGGGAAAGTGTGAGTCGGGACAGGGACAGCTCAGACTAGGCAGGGCTATAACATCTGGGGGCCTCACAGTGAGCTGACTGTTCCAACTGGTGCAAGTAAAAATAAGAGAGGGTTGAGGGGTGTTTGGGCTTAGCCACAGCGTTAGTTGGCTGAGGCTAGTACCTGGAGCTAATTCTGTCAAGTCAAATGCCAGAACCACCTGGAGACTGCATAATCTGGGAGTGGGTGTGGCCTAGTAGGGAAATAGTGGGCACCTCCCTCAGGGTTACCACTCTCACTGGACAGCACAAAAACCAGGCTAGGGGCAGGGGTGGCTAGACAGAAAGGCACCTGCCAGTAGGTGTATGGGCTGGATAATAGGTTGGTTGGGTTGAACTAGGCTTCAATGTCCATTGACGAGTGCGAGAGCTAAATGGGATGTGAGACAGACTGGACAAGCCTGTGGTACATACTGGCAAGCATGGGAACCAGGGTAGGGGGCAGAACTGGTAGGGGTTTTGGGGAGTTGCCCCAACTAGGCTGCAGCTCCAACTGGTTTGCATGAAGACCGAGTATGAAGTGGGTAGGATCGAGCTGGACTACAACACCCGTTGGTTCACGAGGAAGACGGGGCTGGAACCTGAACGGACCCAGCAATCGCAACGACCAGCATGT
>NW_024465109.1:0-42387 GCF_017591425.1 Ochotona curzoniae | reverse complement strand
CTTTCTGATTCACTTTGGTAGGCTAATACTAAGTATCCAGAAATGATGAACAACTTATTTGTTTATAATTGCTGTTGGTACTCCCTAGTGATCCTTTGCATTTCTTTTTCTCTTGTTTCTTTTTCCAGTAAAGATCAATTTTGTCAGCATGAAAGGTAGAGTTATAGAGAAAGAGGGAGAGTTAGAAAGCAAGATCTCCATGTGCTTTATCCCTCTCCAAGTGACCACAATGGCTAAAGCAGGACCAAGTTGAAACCAGGAGTCAGTGGATTCTTCCAGTTCCCCCACATCAGCACAGGGACTCAAGCCCTTGGGACATCTTCTGAATTCCAACATGCATTAGCAGGGACCTGGATCAGAAATGAAGCAAGGAGGACTTGGAGGGGCATCCACAGGGGATGGTCACATCACAAGCAGTGACAGAACCCACTTGGTCCAGATAGCCCTGATCCATTATACTCCTCTTTTATTCCCCACTCTTTATTTTTGATAATCGGTACATAATTAATTATGGCAGAAATGTTCAAGGGCTACAGGAAAACAGATAAGACTTTCATTTCCCTATTTTTTTTTTCTCTATCTGGGATAAAGGGGGAGATTCCTCTATACTTCTGTGACAGCAG
Organism: Ochotona curzoniae; assembly: GCF_017591425.1. Taxonomy (NCBI): domain Eukaryota; kingdom Metazoa; phylum Chordata; class Mammalia; order Lagomorpha; family Ochotonidae; genus Ochotona; species Ochotona curzoniae. The sequence continues at coordinate 41,764 of NW_024465109.1, read as the reverse complement.
ATTTAATACGTTCCACTTATACTTTTATGTACTTTAGTCTACCTTTTTCTTTCTTTTCAGATTTATTTTATTTAAAGATTTATTTATCTTAATTGCAAAGTCAGGTATATATATAGAAAGAGTAGGAGAGAGAGAAATATTTTCCTTTCCTATGATTCACACCCAAGTTACCGCAACGGCCCATGTTGCGCCATCCTGCAGTTAGGAGCCCAGAGCTCTTCTGGGTCTCCCACACACGTCCAGGTTCCTAACACTTTAAGCCATCCCAATGGCTTTCCCAGGCCTCAGACAAGGAGCTGGATGGGAAGTGGGACTACTGAAATTAGAACCTGCATCCATATGTGATCCTGGTGCCTTCAAAGTGAGGACTTTAGCTGCTAGGGAACTGTGCTGGGCCCAAGATTTATTTTATTTGTATTGGAAACTCAGATATACCCAGAGGAGGAGAGAGAGGAAGATCATCCATCCTTTGATTCACTCCCCAAGTGACCACAGCAGCTTGAGCAGCACTGATCTATAACCAGAAGCCAGGAGCTTCTTCTGGTTCTCTCACACAGGTCCAGAGTTCCAAGGCTTTGGTCCAACCTTGACTGCTGTCCCAGCCCACAAGCAGGGAGATGGATGTGAATCAGGGCTGCCAGGATCAGAACCAGTGCCTGTATGGAATCTTGACTCTTGCAACACGAGGACTTTCTAAGGATAATTCTGTCATTTATTTTACATTAAAACATTAGAAGTTCCTTCAAGAATTCTTCTATAACTTTATCTTGAATCACAAAGAAAAGGAGAACCTAAAGATCAAGGAACAAATGAAACCCTAAATATAGGTCCCTTGATTAGCATAAGGTCAATGGGGATAGTCAAGACAGTATGAATAATAGAAGGCCCTTTTGCAAGACATCATTATTGACATTAACCTCCAAGCTCACATTGAGTAAAAAAGCCAACTCCACAGCAGCAAACAATGCCAGGCCCTTTGAGGTGGCCTAGCTGCTAAAGTCCTTGCCTTGAATGCACCAGGATCCCATGTGGGCACCAGTTCTAATCCCAGCAGCTCCACTTCCCATCCAGCTCCCTGCTTGTGGCCTGGGAAAGCAGTCGAGGACGGCCCAAAGCTTTGGGACCCTGCGCCCACGTGGAAGACCCGGAACAGGTTCCTGGTTCCCGGCTTTGGATTGGCACAGCACCGGCCGTTGCGGTCAGTCACTTGGGGAGTGAATCATTAAACAGAAGATCTTCCTCTCTGTCTCTCCTCCTCTCTGTATATCTGTATATCTGACTTTGTAATATAGTAAATCAATCTTAAAAAAAAAAAAAAAAAGAAAAAAGAATTCTTCCACAGGGTGGTCCAGTGTCCATGCAAAAGAAGGTGGAGCTGCATTCAGGTGGTTGTGGAGACATCCGCTGGGCCCTGCCATACAGCGGGGCATTCCTTGTGGCCCTGCCTGCAATGGAACAATACTCTTCACACCTGCCTGTCCCCCACATTCACTTCAAGGATCCCAACATCATATATACGTGGATTCTCAGCAGCCTGATCCAAATTATACAGAGCCAAATCTTTTAAAATACACTACAGAAAAAATAAAACAGGTGGAGGTATGTGGAGGAATCCTTAAAATATCACAGTAAATCTACACAATATTACAAACCATAAGATAATATTTCAAACCCAGTAATTTTATTTCATTGCTCTTTCTACTGAGCAAAATGTAAAGTTTGGGACTGAACAAAATCTATTATCAATTACCAATGATGTCAACCTGCGTGGCCATTTTTGTTTAACAGAAAGTTAAAAGAAATTTAGTTCAATATAAAAACCCTTGCCCTTTTGAAAAACAAGACTACGAAGATAGTTTTTGCAGGTACTCATTCAATTTTTTTCCTTTTATATAATTTTTTAAAATAATTAAAATGTCCAAATCAAATTAATTCTCTTCTTACCATGTTTGCAACTGTCCTGAACTCAGCTGCAGAAATCAAAATCCAGCAGGAAGCCACTTCTTGAAAATTTTTGGCAAATTCTCAGCTTAGAAACAATGGACGTTTTGGTTGCCATGTTTATCTCCATAAATACTGTACAAAACTTGCTTGCAAATATTAAAACATTTTTTCCCTTGTCGCTTGGAGACTAGCTCTTAATATTATCAGTAAAGATTTTTGCAAACCTCCTGCAAAGCTCCGGCCACACCACTAGAACTTTTAAAAAGTTGTGTATAGGGCCCAGCGCAGTGACATAGTGGTTGAAGTCCTCTCCTTGCACGCCCGGGATCCCATATGGTCGCTAGTTCTAATCTCGGCAGCCTGCTTCCCATCCAGCTCCCTGCTTGTGGCCTGGGAAAGCAGTGGAGGATGTCCCATAGCCTTGGGATCCTGCCCCCTCGTGGGAGACCCTAAGAGTTTATGGCTCTTGGCTTCAGATTGGCTCAGCTCCAGCCATTGGTGCTCACTTGGGGAGTGAATTATCTGATGGAAGATCTTCCTTCCTATCTCTCCTCCTCTCTGTATATCCACCTTTCAATTAGAAAAAAAAAAAACATGTGCAGTTTTCTTTTCCTTCGGATCTATACAAGGTCCACTCCCCTGGCCCTCCCCTGGTTTTTTCTCTGTACAAAAATAGTCCCTCCAAAAAAGAAGTCCAGCATCTTTACATCTTTTATAAAGTTCTCTTGTTGGCGTCGCACGTTTTGTGTTGAACATAGAAGAGATGGGTGGTCTCCTCTGAAGCCGCCATTTGCTGTGAGCAATGAAATGTTCTTTGTCGGCACACCAGCATTTTTGTTGCATGTACTTTTATTTTTCATGCTTCCTTCTCACTCTACTTTTGCACCCCTCCCATTTCCTTTTCCTCTGAAAATGTCTTTCCCCCTACTCCCCACCCCACTATCACCCCCTAACATCCCCTCCCGCCCCTAGTCCTTCTGCAGTCCGCTGTCCGGAGGGCCTCCTCACATGTGCGAGAGGGACAATGTGCAGTTAATGGCCGGGCCGGGCACCGGGCCGCTCTGGTAGTGCTGCGACAGGGTGCAGTCTGCTGGGGCGGCGGGCTCTGCCATCTCGGCACCAGGGAGGTACACACTGATCATGTTCTGGAGGTCCCCGGCCTGGCAGGGCACCCTGGAGTGGGAGGAAGTGATAAGCACGGAGGGGCTGGAGCTGGCCTTGGGGCCAAGCGCCATTGCGGGGGTGCCCTGCTGCGAGGAGGACATGCTGTAGGTGGGAGAGCCGTTCATGTAGGTCTGCGAGCTGGTCATGGGTTATACTGCTGCTCACTAACGTCGTAGTGGTGCTTGGGCTGCATCTGAGCCGCGCCATGCGTGTTGAGGCCCAGGTGCTGCAGGCATCCCAGCTGGTGCTGCATCATGCTGCAGCTGCCATTGCTCCAGCTGTTCACATGTGCATAGCTGTCCATGTGCTGGTTCATGCCCTCGCCCAGACTGGCACCCACCTCGACCACGCAGGCCATGCTGTTGCTGCTGGGGGCTGCGTGTACTTATGCTTCTTCATTAGCATCTTGGTTTTCCGCCACAGCTGATATTTATAATCCAGGTGCTCCTTCTTGTGCAGCACCTGCAGTCGCTTGGCCTTGGCCATGAACGGTAGCTTCGCCATCTCCGACTAAGCTTCTATTCGGGGCCCAGGTGCTTGCTAATATCAAAGTTGTGTATCTTGGGGTTCTCCTGGGTCATCTTGTGAAGCTGCCCAAGGGACCACACCATGAAGGCATTCATGGGCCTTTTGGTTGTCATCGCCACCACCGTCCCCCGAAATTCAGCTGTGGGCCCAGCAGCTTGAGCTGCTTCTCCATCTGTTGTACATGCGGGCGCTGTTTGCGTGGGCCTGGCCTGCTGGAGGCCTGAGACCCTCGGTGAGGCTGGGAACTGGGGTGGGGGCATGGGCAGGGTGCACAGGAGGCAGAGGAGGTGAAGGGGAGGCGGGCGGGAGGGACTGAATGTGGAGCTCGTGGTTCTGAGAGGAGACCAGGTGGAGGAGAGCAATTTGGGGAGGGAAGGAAGGAATGCGACTGTGCGGGGGCGGGGGGAGAATGAGGGAGGAGAGAGAGAGAGAGAGAGAGAGAGAGAGAGAGAGAAAGAGAAGTGAACTGAACTGGAATTGGAATCAAAAAAGCAGTGCTTCCCTCAGCCTCGGGCCGAAGTTGCCACCCACTGCGATTATTATTATTGTCGTTGTGATTTTTTTTTTTTTTGGAAAGGCTTAAGCCCCAGACTCAAACTTCTTTCTGCCTTTCTTTCTTTCCTCTTCTTGCTCTCTCAGTCCTTAAAGAAGCAGCAAACTACTTTCCCCCTTTTGCAAACACTCTCTTCTCTGCCTTTATAAAAACTCCTGAAACTTTTTTGAACAAGTTAATAGACAAGCACTGGTTCTAATCCCGGGAGCCCTGCTTCCCATGCAGCTCCCTGCTTGTGGCCTGGAAAAGCCTTGGGACCCTGCACCCCTGTTGGAGACCTGGAGGGAGATCCCAGCTCCTGGCTCTGTTTCAGCAAGCACCAGCCTTTGTGGTCACTTGGGAAATGAATCATCGGACAGAAAATCTTACCCTCTGTCTCTCCTCCTTTCTGTATATCCGACTTTGCATTAAAAGTAAACTAAATCTTAAGGAAGAAAGAGTTGTATTTCATCAGGCACAAACATTGTCTTAGGGCACAAGAGGCTAGGAATTCTTTTTTTTTATTTATTACTATTATTATTTTTATTTTTAATTGGAAAGGCGGATATACAGAGAGGAGAGACAGAAAGGAAGATCTTCCATCCGATGATTCACTCCCCAAGTGAGCACAACGGCCGATACAATGCCGATCCGAAGCCAGGAGCCTCTTCAGGGTCTCCCACACGGGTGCAGGGTCCCAAAGCTTTGGGCTGTCCTCTGCTGCTTTCCTGGGCCACAGGCAGGGAGCTGGAAGGGAAGCGGGGCTGCCGGGATAGAACCGGTGCCGATATGGGATCCCGGGTGTGCAAGGCGAGGACCTTAACCACTGCGCCACTGCGCCGGGCCCTAAGTGAGATTTTCTAAATGTAAACTTTTTTTTTTTTTTTTTTAAATGGGAAAAATGCATTGATTTTTTTTTTTTTTTTTTTTTTGGTTTGGGCACTTTTTCATTTTTCTTTTTTTTTTTTATTGTTGCTTACATTGTATTATGTAGTACAGCTCCATAGGCGCTGGGGATTCCCCCCACCCCTCCCACACCCCTCCCCCCATGGTGGATTCCTCCACCTTGTTGCATAACCATAGATCAAGTTCAGTTGAGATTCATTGCTTGCAAACACATGCCTAGCATAAAGTTCCGTGTCCTATTGTCCAGATAAGTTCAGTGGCCTCTTGGGGAGACCTTCTATGGTCTGAAGATAGGTCTAACAGAGTAAAGATCCGGTCAGTTAAAAGCCCCAACAAGGCCTCAGTATCATTATACAACATTATGGAATTAATTGACATAGTATTGGGTAAACAATATGTTAAAAATAATGCAAGTTCCATTCTTCGAGACATCTGGGTTGAGACAGTATCAATGACAGGTTCAAAAAATAACAAACAACCAAACAAAAATTACACGTTAAATCAAGGCAAACATGTGGTATCTAATCTTTTGGGATTCACTCATTTCCCTTAGCATTATAGTTTCCAGTTGTGCCCATTTAGCCACAAAGAACTGCATTTTGTTTTTTTTAATAGCTGAGTAGTATTCCATGGAGTAGATGAACCAAAGCTTTCTTATCCAATCTTCTGCTGATGGGCATTTTGGTTGCTTCCATGTTTTTGCAATTACTGATTGTGCTGCAATGAACATAGGGATGCATGTTGGTTTGTCGTAAAACAGGTGTTTTGGATATATTCCTAGGAGTGCTATTGCTGGGTCATATGGTATGCAGATTTTGAGTTGTTTGAGTGTTCTCCAGACTGATTTCCATAGAGGCTGTACCAATTTGCAGCTCCACCAGCAGTGGAGTAGGGTTCCCTTTTCCCCGCATCCTCGCCAGCAGGCGTCGTTGGTGTTCTTGTTTATGTGGGCCAATCTTGCTGGTGTTAGGTGGTACCTCATCGATGTTTTAATTTGGATTTCCCTTATTGCTAGGGAGCTGGAACATTTTTTCATATGTTTGTTTGCCATTTGGATTTGTTCCTTTGTGAAATGTTTGCCCATTTCCCGTGCCCATTTCTTGAGTGGCTTGTTCGTTTTGGTTTTTTGGTTGTTTTGAAGTTCTTTGTATATCCTGGAAATTAGCCCCCTATCGCCTATATCGTGTGCAAAGATCTTCTCCCACTCTGTGGGTTGCTTTTTTACTTTGTTGATTGTTTCCCTTGCTGTACAGAAGCTTCTTAGTTTGATGAGGTCCCATTTGTTTATTCTGTTCTCAACTGCTATTGCTTTTGGTGTCCTTCTTAGAAAGTTGGGACCTACTCCTAGGTCTTGCAGGGTATTTCCTACATTTTCTTGCAAGAGTTTGAAGGTTTCTGGATGTAGGTTTAGGTCTTTTATCCATGTAGATTGGATCTTGGTGTATGGTGATAGATGTGGGTCTATCTTTTTGTTTCTACAGGCTATCAGCCAGTTGTCCCAACAACATTTACTAAAGAGGCCTTCCCACTTGCTTGAGTTGTCATTGGTCTTTTTGTCAAAGATTAATTGGTTGTATTTGTGTGGGTTCCCTTTTGGAGCTTCTATTCTATTCCATTGATCTTCCTTTCTGTCTTTGTGCCAGTACCAGGCTGTTTTGATAACCACTGCTCTATAGTATGTCCAGAGGTCCGGGATTGTGATTCCCCCTGCTAACTTCTTATTTTTCAGGATGGTTCTAGCTATTCGTGGTTTTTTGTGTTTCCAGATGAACTTTTGAATCATTGTATCCAGTTCCGTGAAGAATGTTTTGGGCAATTTGATTGGAATTGCATTGAAAATGTATATTGCTTGTGGTAGTATAGACATTTTAATGATATTGATTTTGCCTATCCAGGAGCACGGGATGTTGTTCCATCTTTTGAGGTTTTGTTCAATTTCCTTTTTAAATAGTTTGTAGTTTTCTTCGAATAGGTCTCCTACGCTTTTGGTTAGATTTATTCCCAAATACTTCATACTTCTCTCAGCTATTTTGAATGGTATCCTGTTGGTTAGATTTTCTTCCATCTTGGTGTTATTTGCGTACACTATGGCTGTTGATTTTCGTTCGTTAATTTTGTACCCCGCCACTCTGCCAAACTCTCGTATAAGTTCTAGCAGTTTCTGTATTGAGTCTCCTGGTTTTTCTATGTATAGGATTATGTCATCTGCATATAGTGAAAGCTTGACTTCTTCGTTTCCTATACGTATGCCTTTGATTTCTTTTTCTTGTCTTATGGCCTCTGCAAGTACCTCTAGGACTATGTTGAATAGCAGTGGTGATAGCGGGCACCCTTGTCTTGTTCCAGATCTGCAGTGGGAAGGGTTCTAGCTTTTCTCCATTCAGTATGATACTGGCGTTGGGTTTTTCATAAATTGCTTTGATTATGTTGTGGATTTTCCCGTCTATGCCTACTTTGGCTAGAGTTTTTAGCATGAAGAGGTGTTGGATTTTGTCGAAGGCTTTTTCTGCATCTATTGAAACTATTATGTGGTTCTTGTTTTGCAGTTTTTGGATATGGTTTATAACATTTATGGATTTCCGAATATTGAACCATCCCTGCATTCCAGGGATGAATCCTACTTGATCCGGATGAATGATCTGTCTGATGATTTTTTGAATTCTATTGGCTAGGATTTTGTTGAGAATTTTAGCATCAATGTTCATCAGAGAAATAGGTCTGTAGTTTTCCTTCTCTGATGGTTCTCTGTCCGGTTTTGGGATTAAGGTGATGTTGGCTTCATAGAATGAGTTTGGGAGGGTTGCTTCCTCCTCTATTGTTTTGAAGAGCTTGTAGAGGATTGGGGTTAGTTCTGTTCGGAATGTTTTGTAGAATTCTGTAGTGAAGCCGTCTGGGCCTGGGCTTTTTTTCGTTGGGAGATCCTTGATGACTGTTTCAATCTCTACCTCGGTTATGGGTTTATTTAATTCTGCAGTTGCCTCCGGACTGAGTTTTGGTAGGTGGTGGGAGTCCAAGAACTTTTCTATTTCTTGGTGGTCCTCAAATTTGTGGGAGTACAGTTCTTTGTAGTAATTTCTAATTATTTTCTTAATGATTGCAGTGTCTGTTGTTATGTTGCCTTTTTCATCTTTAATGCTATTGATTCTCACTTTCTCTTGTTTTTTTTTGGTCAATCGGGCCAGTGGAGTGTCTATTTTGTTTATTTTCTCAAAAAACCAACTTTTTGATTTGTTGATTTTATGTATAGTTTTTTTGATTTCTATTTGGTTTATCTCCTCCCTTGTTTTGATGATTTCTTGTTTCCTATTGTGCGTGGGACTCTTCTGCTGCTGTTTTTCCAGATCCTGGAGGTGTGAGGTTAGTTCCTGTATTTGGCGTCTTTCTTGGGCCTTGACATGCGCTCCGATTGCGATGAATCTACCTCGTAGCACTGCTTTGGCAGTGTCCCACAAGTTTTGGAATGTTGTATCAGAGTTTTCATTGGTTTCCATAAATTTTTTGATCTCATCTTTAATTTCTTCTCTGACCCATTGTTCGTTTAATAGCATATTGTTCAATTTCCAAGAGTGCCTATACTTCCTGGGGAGTTTTGAGTTGTTGATTTCCAGTTTCATCCCATGGTGGTCTGAGAGGGTACATGGTATGATACTAATGTTTTGGAAGTTGTTTAGATTCGCTTTATGTCCTATCATGTGGTCGATTCTGGAGAAGGTGCCATGCACCGCTGAGAAGAAGGTATAGTCTGTGGCCTTAGGATAAAAAGTTCTATATATGTCTACTAAGTCTAGTTGTTCTATTGTTTGTGTGAGCTCTGTTGTTTCTTTGTTGAGTTTTTGTTTCGTAGACCGGTCCATTGTTGTTAGAGGTGTGTTGAGATCGCCTACAAGAATTGTGCGGGTGTCTATGTCTTCCCTTAAGTCTGTAAGTAATTGCTTTACGTAAGTAGGTGCATTAAGATTCGGTGCATAAACATTAATGATGGTGATTGCTTCTTGATGGATCTTTCCTTTCACCAGTATAAAATGGCCTTCCCTGTCTCTTTTGATGTTAGTTAGAATGAAATCTATCTCGTCTGAAATTAGGATAGCTACCCCAGCTTTTTTTTCTCGTCTATTGGCGTGAAATATCTTTTTCCATCCCTTCACTTTCAGTTTCTTTGCATCCTTTCTGGTTAGATGCGTTTCTTGTAGGCAACAGATGGTTGGGTCTTGTTTGATGATCCATTCTATTAATCTCTGTCTTTTGATTGGTGAATTTAGACCATTTGTGTTGAGAGTTAAAATTGAGAGGTTGCAATTTTGCCCTGCCATGTGATTGTGTTGTGTGTGTTGTTATCTGTGTAATTGCCTTGCTTGTGTGGGCTTTAGTATGGAGACCTTCTTATTTGCCATCTTTGTTTGTGGTTTGCCTCCTGGGTAGATTATTTTTGGTTGACAGTTGTTTTGTTTCAGGACTTGGAAGATCTTTGTCCATTCTCTCCTTGCTTGTAGGGTCTCTTCGGAGAAGTCAGCAGTGATTCTGATGGGTTTTCCCCTGTATGTGATCTTTTCTCTACTTCGTACTTGTCTCAGGATTCCTTCTTTGTCTTCATTGGAGTAGAACTTGAGCACCGTGTGTCTGGGTGAAGATCTCTTTGGATCATATCTGTTGGGAGTTCTCTGTCCATCCTGTATGCGGGGTGGATTCGTGTTCCAAGTGTTTTGGAAGTTTTCCTGTATAATTTCATCAAGCACTGCTTGCATCCCAGATTCTCTTTCTACTCCCTCGGGGAGGCCGATGATCCGAATATTCAATTTTCTAAGGTAATCTTTCATCTCTTGCATCATTTTATTAGTTTTGTTGAGGTTTGTCTCCAGCTGTTTAATTCGCTGGGCACCTTCATTTTGTGTGTCTTCTGTGTCAGAGATCCTTTCCTCTGCCGCATTTATTCTTTTGATGAGGCTTTCAATCTTATTATCTTGGGCATCCAGTTTGGTTTTGATTTGTTGTATTTCGGTGATTATGCGGTTCTGGAAGTCTTCCAGCTTTGTGTCCACGTCTCTGAGAAATTTTAGCATTATTTTCATCAATTCCTTTGCTGGTAACACGTCCATGTCTTCATCTCGTATCGTCGATATTGATAATGGCTTTTGGCCCTTGTTTGTTGGGGTGCTGGCTCTTTCATCTGGAGCACAACTCTTTCTGGTGATTTTTCCCATTGCGTTGGTGTATTCTGGTGGGGCAAATGGACCCGTGTGTTGAGGGGCCGTCAGGTGCTTTCCTGTAGAGATTGGAGCCTGCAGGCGTGGTGTTGCCAGGCGTGGTAGTTTTCAAGGCACCGTTGGTGCGTTCTCAGGGCCCGGGGCTGTTTTCATACCTTCAGTGATCAGAAAGTAGTGTAAAGATGGGATTAAAATGAAACTGTAATAGTGGAAGTTCATCTCACATTGCCACTTACTGATTATACATATTGGACGGTAAACAGGGTGAAGAATACAGACATACAGAGGCCATGTTCAAGGACTACCTGTTTTTGAATTATTTCCATGGGAAGCCAGAAAGCAAGCAGGTACTAGGGAGGCCCAGGGTTGGAGTGCAAGAGTGAGGGAAGCACAGGACCAGAGGATTGAGCCCCTCCATATCATGACCCTTTATGAGGCATTGTGAGGGGAGGGGTTTACAAAATTATGCAATTCCACCCCCTCTCAGGTTCCAGGTGATGATAAATGAGCATCACAGGAGGGCTCTGTTATAGCAAGATACTGAACAAGCTTGGCAAGTAATTGTTTGGTTTGGTTTTGTTTGCCAGTAGATGTTACTTAGCTTGTCCTGCACTGCATCCCTCTGGATTAGGGGTGGGTGTGGGTGAAGTATACAAAAGAGAAACGAAAATGCTTAAACTTTGGAAAAACTGCAGTTTCAAGCAGAGGAAGAGGGAGGAGGAGGGAGAGAAGTAGTTGTGGTCACTCAGATTCTCAGTGAGGAAAGCTAGCAAGGAACTTCAGACAGAGGAGGGTGAAGGAAGGAGTGAGATGTGAGAAGTAGGTGGAGCACAGTGTGATTTAGATAGAGGGGAGAGGGTGGAGGGAAATATTGATTATTGATCAGATTGTAAAACACTGCTTTACAGGCATCTGGCTTATGCTGTAGGCACAAGGAATATCCAAGTGGCTGCAAAAGCCAGAGCTGAGCTGAACCTAACCTAGGAGCCAGCAATTTCTTCTAGGTTTCCAGTGCTGGTAAGATTCCCAAGGTTTTGTATCATCTTCCACTGCTTTCCCAGGCCACAAGCAGGGAGCTGTGTGGGAAATGGGGCCACCAGGACAAGAAAAATTGCTCAAATGGGATCCATGCTAGTGTAAGGCAAGGTCTTTTAGCCTCTAGGCTGCTGTACCAGGCCGAAATGATAGATTCCTATAATGACAAAATGCAAGGATGAACACAGGTCACACTCATGTGAGGTGTTGAAAAGCAGATAACCTATAGCCCCTGAAACAAGATCAGAGATATACAAATCCAGGCCTAGCTACAGGCATACAGGGCTCGAGACATGAGGAGGCAGACAAGGCTTGTATAAGTTTCTAAGACACAGGAAGAAATACAGAACATGTCACATAAAGCAGCACAGTAGGTGGGGATGCATTTATAGTCTCAAGTTTGTGTTTCCTTGCATATACTGAAAACCAGCCATTGTGGCAATCCATTAACAACATTATCAAAAATTAAGGTTCTGACACAATGGCTCAGTGGCTAAATTCTTGGCTTGCATTCCTGGGATCATATATGTGCACCAGGTCATGTCCCAGCCACTTCACTTCCCATCCAGCTCCCTGCTGTGGCCTGGGAAGGCAGTAGATGATGTCCCAAAGCCTTGGGAGCCTGCACACACATGGACTACCTGGATGAGGCTCCTGGCTTCAGATCAACTCGGTTCTGGCTATTGTGTCCACTTGTGAAGGGAACGAGCAGATTCAAGCCTTTTCTCTCTGTCTCTCCTTCTCTGTGTAAATCTGTCTTTCCAATAAAAAACTAAGTCCCAAATTAAAGTAGTGAAAGTCATTAAGAAAGAAATGCCATATAAATAATCAATTTCAGGAATATTAACACAATTGTTCATAAAACTTGTAATTTTTCATGAGATTATGAGAGGATTTTCTGAAATACTAAAGAATAAGATGTTTTAAAACAGGGCCGGGGTAGTAGCCTAGAGGCCTACGTCCTTGCCTTGTGCACACTGGGATCCCATATGAGCAGCAATCGCAGCAACCCTGCTTCCCATCCATCGCCCTGCTTGTGACTGGGCAGCTGTTGAGGATGGCCCCAAGACTTGAGACCCAATATCCACGTGGAGACTGGGAAAGGCTCCTGGCTCCTGGCTTCAGACTGGCACAGGTCCAGCCATTGTGGCCACTTGGAGAGTGAATCACTGGAAGGAAGATCTTCCTCTCTCTCTTTCTCCTCCCCTCTCTATAGCCTTGGGACCCTGAACCCTGAACCCATGTGGGAGACCCGGAAGAGGTTCCTGGCCCAGCCCCAGATCGGCTCAGCTCAGTCATTTGCGGTCATGTGGGGAGTGAATCATCGGACAGAAGATCTTCTCTCTGTCTCTCCTCCTCTCAGTATATCTGACTTTATAATAAAAATGAATCTTTAAAAAAAAAGTTTAAACACTATGAGAATAGAAAAAATACAGAGCAGGAAATGAACATAAGTAGGAGAAATGAGATTGAAGAGATTATATTTTCTAATATTCTTCAGTTCTGCATTTTTTAAAGATTTATTTTATTCTTATTGGAAAGGTGGATATACAAAGAGGAAAGACAGAAAGGAAGATCTTCTGTCCAATGATTCACTCCATAAGCGGCCACAACAACTGGAGCCGAGCCAATCCAAAGCCAGGAGCCTCTTCCGGGTCTCCCACATGAGTACAGGCTCCCAAGGCTTTGGGCCGTCCTCAACTGCTTTCCCAGGCCACAAGCAGGGAGATGAGTGGGAAGCAGGGGCAACAGGGCTATAATCGGAACCCATATGTGATCCGCATGGATGCAAGGCACTGACCTAAACCACTACTCTGTGGAGCCAGTCCCTCAGTATTGAATTTCAAAAATTCAAATGAATTAACAGGAAAAAATGCCAATATAAATAAGAACGTTCAAAAATATGATGAGCATTTAATGAGGTGTATCTGCAGACACTTATATTTATCAGTGTCCACACTTGAACATGAAGTAGACAGGAAAGGAAAGGCCAGGAGGTGGACTGATGTGAGAGGCGACAGCGGCCCCTGCTGTTGGAAGGCTCAAACTGCAGGAGAGGAGGCCACTTCCTGCCTGAGGTGAAGCCCCGCCCCTCACTCCCCCTCCCTCCAGAATCCTACCTCACTGCCTTCTGACCCTTTGTGATTCTGATTGGCTGCGCATTGTGACGTGCTCAGGTATGTGGTAGTCGTCCAATCAGGCGCGCCCAGGAAGGCCTGTGGCAGCAGGCAGGAGGTTGTTGTGGGCGCCGCCATAGGCGCGTTGCTGGTTGTGCTGGTGGAGAGGCGCAGGTGGCTGAGCCAGTGCTGCCCTGTGAGCTCCCTCCCCGCAGGAGCCTGTGCAGGACACCCGACTGGTGAGAAGCTGGGAAGGGTGAGTGTGTGAGAGCATCTCCTGAGGCCGCGGGGCGGGCGGGGGCCAGGAGGGGGACCTTGGGGTCCTCACTCTGCAGCACTGACCTTGAACGCTAGGACTCACAGTGGAACCCATTGTGCAGTGAGGAGGGGGGAGTGCCCAGGGACAGTTGGTCCTTCATGTTGGGCAGGATTTCCTTTTTTATTCTTTTGTTTTTTCTTTTCTATGCTTTTCTTTATTTTTTCCTTTTTCTTTCTTTCTTCCTTTTCTTTCTTTCTTTCTTTCTTTCTTTCTTTCTTTCTTTCTTTCTTTCTTTCTTTCTTCCTCTTCTCTCTTGGTCTCTCTTTTTCTGTTTCTTTCTCCTTCCTGCCTTTTTCTTCTTTTCCTTTTTTTTTTCCACTTTAATACAATTTTTAAAAAAAATTTGGTCCTGATTTTGAGTTCAGAAACAGCATCTCCAGCCCTCACTCCTCAGTGAAGCTCCTCCTAAGGGTCTGGGGCAGTTTTCTTGTTGCTCACACCAGACCAGCACAGACTCCAGCAGTTAGAACAAACAGCCTTGTTTTCCTCAGAGTTTTGCTGCAAGGTTGAGGGGCAGCATGTGGTGCTGGCGTTGTGCTTGGCAGAGGCCTGGGGTGGCACAGCGACCTTGTAGACAAGCCAAGGGAGTGCACGGGGACTCACACAAAGGGGCTTCTCTAGAAGAACCTGAGGAAGGAGCTGTGAAGGCAGCACTACTGATTTATCCTGATGGCTTCTGGTATGTTGTCACCCATTCCCTTAAGTTCTCGCAATTGGGATTCAATGTCCCCATGAGTTGTAGAGGGAATAAGTCAGGTTGAGCAGAGAGCATTAAGGCAGGGAATAAATCTCTGAATGTCCAGAACTCTTGCCTCAATGCCAAGTGCTGCTCTCTGCCCTGAAAAATCACACCAGGAGTCACTATTTCCTCCAAGATACAATTCAGTAAGTTGTCTTTTTTTCTGTTTCACAATGAGCGTTAGCTCTTTAGAAGAACTATTTTCTGTGAATAGTAGGCATGAGAGAAAAGCAGTGAATGGCCACCTGACACAGCACAGGAAGGCATCACTGCCCTGTGTGGGTGTGTGTGACAGTGGTTCAGATGACATTGGAACTGCTGTGTCTCCATCAGAATGCCTGGGTTTCAGTTCTGTGCAAATGCAGTGTGCAGCTACTGCCCAGGCTGGGAGGCAGCAGACAGTGGCTTGGGTACCAGTGTGAAAAAACTGACTTATTTTCAGTTTTGTGCCTGTTGCAGGCATGTGGAACGTGAGAGATTGGATGAAAAAGTCTGCCTGTAAATAAGAAAAAAACTAAATTACCTGTTAGCAGCTCTTCAACCTTCAGTCTCCTATTGAAATATTTACACGGTCCTCACTACACTCTTTTTGATTTTTTGAGTTTCAAAAAACTTTGCAACAAATAAACATGGCTATCTTATCCTGGCTCACTCATTCCCCTGAAAGATAGCAGTAGATTGGGGTTGCCATTCAGAGTGGCAGCTGATGCCCTAAAACTGGAGGGCATCCATTTTGTTCTGTTAGTTTGTATAGCTAATCCCTTGGAATATTAATATTTTCTTTACCCATGCAGAGCTCCATTCCTTGGTGACATATTAATATCATGTAAAGAAATGATTGATGTGCTCTTGGTTCTCTGAGCCTTGGCTACCTAGGGAGTAAAAGCTTGGCAAGGCCCAGGTAAATCTATTGTGCACAGGATTTGGAATGCACAGCAGTTCCATTCTGTATCCACAAGTTGGTTTAGTCAGAGGATAATTTGTACCAACAAAGAATCTTTGTGAAGTTAAAATTTTGGTGTCCTAGAGCAATCATCAAGTTTAGAGTGTATTTGTAACTGGTTTCATAAGTTCTTCTAGTGAATATTTGCAGAGGTCTAATTCTGGTGGTGGAAAGGGTTTAAAAAAATGTGAATGTTTTTGTTTTAAAAAAAGGTTAGTATAATTTGTGCCTAATGTCTGGGATAGAATTTTTTTTTAATTTAATTTCATTTTTTTTTAAAGCAGATATACAGAGAGGAGGAGAGACAGAGAGGAAGATCTTCTGTTCATTGATTCAGTCCCCAAGTGACTGCAAAGGCCTGAGCTGCACTGATCCAAATCCAGGAGCCCAGAGCCTCTTCTTGGTCTCCCACATGGATGCAGGGTCCCAAGACTTTGTGCTGTCATCCGCTGCTTTCCCAGGACAGAGGCAGAGAGTTGAATGGGAAGCTGGTTCGTCAGGAGAAAAACCGGCAGCTACATGGTATCCTGGTGCATGCAAGGGGAGGATTTTATCTGCTAGGATACTGTGCTTGGCCCCTTGATAGGTTCTTAAAGGTGACAAAAGATCAGAAAGAGCTGACACCTGCTGTCCACTAACATTATCCTGCATCTGTGTATCGAGACTGAGCTTTGACCCTGAGGCCTCCTTAATTGCAAATGATGAAATGATTGAATTGTGTTGTGATTAGTTGTTAGTAGTAAATTGGTATTAAGCAAACATAACACATCTGGTGTCAAAAGAAAATCACAGAGGCCACAACCTTCACTTGATCTTAAACGTGTGGTTGCAGAAGAAAGCTAAGATGCTGGGGGAGACAATGCAGGCTGTGAGGAGTTCTCAGGTCCACACTGTCACATTTCTGGCTGCTTAGTCAGTGCAGTGAGCCCCCCTGGGCACTGTGTCCTCAGTGAGAGTGATCCCCAAGGCCTGGGAACGTGGGGAAGCTGCTGAGTGTGGGTCTCCCTGTGAAGTGTAAGCAGGCTGCTTCCCAGGGCTCATTCTCTGTCATGTCCTGGTGCTTAGATTTCTAGTTTTCTCACTTCATGTAGGCCTGTCTGCTGAGCTGCTGTGAGCTGCATCTGTAGCCAGCCCTCCCTGCATGCCACTCCAGGCTCATGAGGTTCTGCTGGTGTCCCCAAAAATGCTAAACTGCATGCTAGCCCTTCCAGGCATGCCACTAGCATGCCCCCTCCCATAAGCCCACTGCACCATTGCCAGGTGATCTCAGCCAGCGCCTTATTTGCTCACAGCCACCCTTACCTGCTCCAAGACAGCTCTGTCTCTGTCCCCTGCACCACTTCTCTGCCCACCCTGTCATCCTACAGGTGGCTCCAGGGCTTGGTCATCTTTGCACAGCAACCAGCCCCACAGCAGGTACACCCAGCCAACCTGCTGATGCTGGATCCAGGCCCAGACTGTTAGACTGCACCCACCCCCTGCCTAAATCTCCAATGAGCCTGTAGCACACCCGCTAATTCCGTAGCTTTATGGCCAGGCCGGGGCGGCCACCTACTTCTTCAGTTAGCCTCTTGCCCACCAGCCACTGCCACGCTCAGTAGCCTGGGCTGGTCTCTGCCTCCGCTGCACCCACACTGCACCCGACACTATGACCTCTTGTCCAGGATGGAGCCAAGCTTCCTGGGCCAGAGTACATGGACCCCAGTCTTCATGCACTGCACGCTGCCTGTGTTCCAACACCAGACCCTCCTGACACAGAACCTACATTTCCCCGGGCACGCCTGCCTTGGTCAGTGACATGATGTCTGCATCAGGCTGCTCGCCTGCCTGCAGCTCCAGAGCCAGATCCACTTGCCCTGCACCCACCATGCATCTCCCACATCGCTACTGCACCTGCTGTTCCAGGGCCAAGTTGGAGACTGTGTTCTTCCAGTGGTAGATCCTGCTTCCATCTAACCCCTGACTCCCACCGGGTCAGGGACTAGAGTATTCCAGGAGTCCTGCTGTTTCCCTCCCTCCTCTCCCCTTCCTGGCTGCCCCTTCCCCTGAAAGTCAGTGCTATAATCTTAAAAAGTGGGTTGAGTTTCCCTGTGTGTAATGTCCTTTGATTTTGCTGCGTGGCCCCTGCCTTTGCTGCCTCTATACATGGCTGGATGTGGTGACTCATCACCACTTACTCTGGTGGTGCTTGCAAGATGGACTCCTGGTGCCAGTTCCTGTGTGACTTCATCCCACAGCCTGCTGTGACCCAGTGCAGGGTTTGACCTAGGGCCTCCTCAGGCCATGCTGGTGGGGCACCTGCACCTTTGTGGAGGTCACAGTACAGGCAACAAGGGACCCTCCACTGAAGGCATGGCAGATTGATTGATTGGAAAGGCATGGTAACAAGGGAGAGAGATCTTCCATCAGCTGGTTTTACTCCCTGGTTGACCAGGACAGTCACGGTTAGGCTAGGCTAAAGCTAGCAACCAGGTGTTTCATGCCGGTGTTCTACATGGGTGCAGGGACATTTCCCAGGAGCATTATCAGAGAGTTGGAATGGGAAGTGGAGCAGCCAGGACTCAAACCAGTGCTCTGATGTGGGATGGCAGTGTTGTAGGCATCAGCTTGAACCAGGGTAGCAGAATTCCAGCACAGTTTCTGAGAGGAGGGAAAATGAGTGATATTTTCTTCCTTATTTGTTTTTCTAATTTCTAAAATTGTTAGAATCACATGTCAGATCTTGATGATCTCAAAGGAAGTGGGGATTTATATTTATTGTTGTTTTTTTTTTAATGTTTTTCAATGTAATATAATATTTGAGAACTGCTGGAGTAAAATCTTCTGGTCTCTATCTGGGTGGGCAGATGGAGCTGAGCTCTCCCCCAGTGCATTCAGGGCACTCTCTGACTCTAACTCATAGTGGACCATTTCCTGTGTGCTTCCTCAAATCATTTTCATTTTCCTTCAAGATTACTGTTTAGGACCCAGCATGGTAGCTTAGTGGCTAAAGTATTTGCATGTGCCATAATTCCATGTGGGTGTTGGTTTATGTTTTGTCTGCTGGATTTCACAATAAGTTTCCTGCTTATGGCCTTGGGAAGCAGTCAAGGATGGCACAGAGCCTTGCAATGTTGAACCCCCATGGAGACCAGGAAGCAGTTTCTGGTTCCTAGCTTTGGATCAGCTCAGCTTTGGCCATTGCATCTGCTAGAGGAGTGAAATAGTGAGCAGAAAATTCTTTTCTCTCTCTCTGTCTCTTTCTTTCTGTATATCTCACTTGCCACTAAAAATTGGCTCTTGGCTTCAGATCAGCTCTGCTCCAGCCATTGTGGTCAATTGTGGAATGATCCATCGGAAAAAGATCATTTACTTTCCTCTTCAAGTGACCACAATGAAAAAGAAAAGCCAGGAACCTTTAATTCTACTCCCCTGTTGGTGCAGTGTCCCAAGGCTTTGGTTCCTCCTCTTCTGCTTTCCCAGACCATGAGCAGCAATCTGGAAGGGAAGTGGAGCAGCCAGGAAACAAACTGGCACTCCTATGGGATCCCAGCTCATGCGAGGTGAAGATATGGTCCCTGACCCACTGTGCTGGGCCCAAATTGTTTGCATTGAGTTTGTTTATTACAGGCTAAGATGGAACATGTGAGAGGCAGAACTCTCCAAAAACATTTGATTTTCAGAAAAGCATTTCTTTTAGTTTTAAATCATGAGTTACAGAGAGAGAGAAAGAGAGGGTGAGAGTCTTCCATCTAATGGTTCACTCCCCATTGAAATCAACACAGTGGCTAGAGCTGGGCTGGTCCTAAGCCAGGAGCACATAGCTTCTTCCAGGTCCCCTGCATGGGTGTAGGAACCCAAGTCTTGGGCCATGATGTGCTGCTTTCCCAAGTACCTTAGCAGGAGCTGGATCATCAGTGGAGCATCTCATAGAACGCTGGTGCTGCAGATGGTGCCTTACTCATTATGTCATGGTGCCGGCCACTGTGTATTCTTACTGAAATGAAATATTAGAGTAAGAATAATGTATAAAGATATTTGTTTAGAGATTAGGGGCAGAAAATGTTAACAGCATGGTGCCAGCTTTCCCAGGGTTCCTTTGGCTGCATCATCTCAATGCAATGAGAGCAGAGTGATAGTGTGTGTGTGTGTGTGTGTGTGTGTGTGTACTGTTCAAATGAAGAAACTAAGACACAGACCAACTGGCTTTTTCTGTCACACACCCTGATGGTAAATGATAGCATTTCTTGTTTCTTGACTGTGCAAACTCATTTCAAGGTATATTTAATGATTTGTGTTTCTCATAGTAGTGTAAGCTCCTGGTAGTGAGAATTGTTTTTAAGTTTTTTTTTTTAAAGGTTTTATTTTTTTTTATTGGAAATTCAGATATGCAGAGAGGAAAAGAGACCGAGAGCAAGATCTTCCGTCTGATGATTCACTCCCCAAGTGAGCGCAATGGCCGATGCTATGCTGATCCGAAGCGGGGAGCCTCTTCCGGGTCTCCCACCAGGGGTACATGGTCCCAAGTCTTTGGGCCGTCCTTGACTGCTTTCCCAGGCTACAAGCTGGGAGCTGGATGGGAAGTGGAGCTGCTCGGGTTAGAACCATGTCTATATGGGATCCCGGGCGCGTTCAAGGCGAGGACTTTAGCAGCTAGGCCATGCCGCCGGGCCCTGTTTTTAAGGTTTTAAAAGTTTTTCCCGGAAAGTTAGATTTAAAGAAATGAGGAGAGACAGAGATACAAATCTTCCATCTGCTAGTTCACTCTCCAAGTCACTGCAAAGGTCAGAGCTAAGCTGATCCGGAGCCAGGAGCCTTTTTCAAGTCTCCCACACATGTGCAGGGTGGCAAGACTTTGGGCCATCCTCAACTGCTTTCCCAGGCCATAAGCATGGAGCTAGGTGAGAGGTGGGGCAGCCAAAACATAAACCATCACCCCTATGGGAAATCGGTGCATGCAGGACAAGTACTTGTGCCTCTAGGCTCCCGCACTGGGCCCAATAGTGAGAATTTTTATTAAATTAGTCTTCCAACACTTAAGTGTTTGTGAAATACTAGTGAGTGCCCACCATTCTGAAATTCAGATACAGGGGAGTGGGATAAAAGTTGGCTATACCTGAGGTTTTCATTTTTGTGCATTTTGTAACAGTGCCTGTAATGTAGAGGAGATGCCATTTCTGTATGTGGAATGAAGGAATGAACTCTATTTATTCTAGGGTCTTTTACTCATTGTTTCTGTGGAGAAATATGGGCATGAAACTGTTAACTAGAAACAAGCAAACAGGCCCGGCATGATAGTGTAGTGCTTAAAGTCCTCGTGTTGCATGCTCGGGATCCCATATGGTCGCCAATTCTATCCTGGCGGCCCTGCTTCCCATCCAGCTCTCTGTTTGTGGCCTGGGAAAGCAGTTGAGGACAGCCCAAAGTCTTGGGACCCTGCACTCACATGGGTGACCTGGAAGAGCTCCTGGCTCCTGGCTTCGGATTGGCTCAGCTACAGCCGCTGCTGTCCATTGGGGAGTGAACCGTCTGTTGGAAGATCTTCCTCTCTGTCTCTCCTCCTCTCTATATATCCACCTTTCAATCAAAATAAGTAAATCTTAAAAACAGAAACAAGCAAACAAAAACAAAACAGGAAATGCAGGAACAACACTGGGATTTCAAAAGCCTGTCTTTCTAAGTGGCTGCAGGCCACATGGTAGAGCCCAGTTGGATAAGTTCTTAAACAGTACAAGTAATCCCTAAGACTTTGGCCCTTGGAATATATCTACTTTGCTTAGCTCATGGTCAACAAAATAACATAGATCAATACTTCAACATTGTTTATGAAGAAGATAATCATGAGTTCATTTTGAATTTTATAAAAAAGATTTAGTTTATTTTGTATTGCAAAGTTCCATATACAGAGAGAGGAGAGACAGAGAGAAATACCTTCCATCCAAAGATTCACTCGGCAAGTGACCACAATGGCTGGTGCTGTGCCGCCCCGAAACCAGGAGTTCAGATCCTCTTCTGGGTCTCCCATGTGGTTGCAGGGTCCCAAGGCTTGGGCCGTCCTCAGCCTGTTTCCCAGGCCACAAGCAGGGAGCTGCATGGGTAGTGGGGCTGACAATTTAGAAGCAGCACCCAAATGGGATCCCGGCATGTTCCAGGCAAGGACTTTAGCCACTAGGCCATGGCACCGGGCCACATTTTGCATTTTAATGCAGGCACATGAGGCAGTGTTTGGAAATTTATGTAAAAGGACATCATGAAAAACTGCATCCATTTCCATTTTTTTATAAAGGCCTTTGTTTAAAATTTGAGTTTGTAAAAGATTTACTTATTTTTGTTGCAAAGTCAGAAATACAGAGAGGAGTAGACACAGAGGGGAAGATCTTCCATCCAATGATTCATGCCCCAAGCAATTGCAACGGCCAGGGCTGAGCCGATCCGAAGCCAGGAGCCAGAGCTTCTTCTGGGTCCCCCCATGGGTGCAGGATCCTAGGCTTTGGACTGTCCTCCTTTACCACCAAGATTAGAACCAGCACCCGTATGGGATCACGGCATGTTCAAGGCCCAGAATTCTGCTGCTAGGCCGCTGTGCTGGGTCCTGAAATTTTAAATTTATTTTTGTATTTGGAATAACAGAGGGAAGGATAAGGAAAGGGGTCTTCCATGTGCTATTTCACTCCCCAAACCAAATAGCTTCAATGGCTGAAATGTCCAGAACTTGAACCAGTGCTCCTATGGGAAGTGGGTGCCACAGGCAGCCAGCAGCTCTATGTGGTGTGCACAGCGCCTGTCCCTGGAAGCACACATAAATAATAGGAAGACAAGGGACTTGCACTATTTGCATTGTCTCATTAACCCTGCTCATAATCACATTACGTATTTGATGGTATCCCTAATTGCAATTAAAACAATGGAATTGCTTAATAAATTAGACAATTTACTTAACTTGTATATTATTAGAGTGGGAATTAAACTTCAGAGTACCTTTCTGTAATCTTTGTCCCTCTCTTTGTCTACTTTTTCTCTGAAGCCTCATTTATTCTGCACATGCAGAAGTTTAAAATAATTGGGTTTATGAAAACAAACATGCGAAGTCCTCTCTGGCTTCTTAGAGAAACCCTGTAGCAGCAGTGGCCCTGTTAAGTAGTTGTCTCCTGTCTCCTCCTCAACCAGTTTAAGGAGTTTGGTTTGCTTGTATTTTGTTAAATCCAGGCCTTAGAGTGTGCAGCTGAGAAGTTCTTTGATTGCAGCTGTCTTCACTGAGGGAGTGGAGCCTGATGCCTGCCTAGAGTGCAGTGTGTTATAACATCAGATACTTTGCTCACTAAGTGATTTGCCACAGTCTGAGATTCTCTCCCATACAATTAGCTCTTTCTTGCTGTTGTTTATGATGGTGACCGGATGGCGCTGCAAACTTGCAGTCAGCCTGAAGGAATTGTTTTAGAGGAGCACACCAACTGTGGTGGTGAGGCTGGTGGAGCATTAGTAAAGATTCAGGTTATATAGAAGCTTTTGCTTTAGAACTTCCCTGAAAGACTCCAGTAATGGTGGATAGTGATGTGCACATCTGCCACAAGGGACAAACATATGTAACTGTTCTCCCATTGCATTGTTTAAAAAGTATTTTATCTTTTATTGCAAAGTAAGATATACATAGAGGAGGAGAGACAGAGAAGATCTTCCATGCGATGATTCACTTTCCAAGTGAATATAACTGCTGATGCTTTGCCTATCCATAGTGGGGGCCAGGAACTCTTCTGGGTCTCCCACGTGGTCCAGTGTCCCAAGGCTTTGAGCCATCCTCCACTGCTTTATGAGGCCACAAGCAGGGAGTTGACTGGGAAGTGAAGCTGTGGGGATTAGAACCGGTGCCCATGTGGAATACTTAAGCATTCAAGATGAGGACTTTAGTTTTTCAGTCAGCTCGCTGGGTCCTCTGCCGTTGCATTTTGAGCTCTTTGGTTCAAAGTCTTTTCTTATCTGACAGACTCTCTACTAAATATACATATGTATGTAAAGAGAGGTTGAGAGGGAATGTTTTATGTTATTGATGAATACCAGTGGCATTGTAAGTTTTGTTTTGTTTTCATTGAAAAGTCAAATATACAGAAAGAAGAAGAAAGATGGATATTCTCAATCCACTGGTTCACTCCCCAAGTGACAGTCACAGCTCTAGCCTAGCCTATCTGGAGCCAGGAGCCTCTTCCAGGTCTCCCATATGGGTGCAGAATTAGAAGGCTTTTGCCCAACCATTACTGCTTTCTCGGGCCACAAGCAGAAAGCTGGGGGGCAAGTAGAGCTACTGGCACACAAACTGGCACCCATATTGGATCCCAGGCATGCCAGGCTAGGATTGAGCCACTAGGCTGTTGTGCTGGATCCAAGCTGGTGTCTTTGATTCAGGGTCTTTACCGTCAATCAGTTTGATGTTGTTTATTTCACCATTAAGATTCCCCGGAATCTTAACATATCATTTGATCTCTTCCTTAACTGACTATGGCTTTTTGCAACCACTCTCTTTGTTGATGATGTTAATGGCCTCACTGCTTTGCTGTAATACCCCTGAGTTTTTGAAACAGTTGATAAGGCAGCTGATGGAAGATCTCTCTCCCTCTGTTACCATGCCTTTCCAATCAATCAATCTGCCATGCCTTCAGTGGAGGGTCCCTTGTCCCTGTGCTGTGACCTCCACAAAGGTGCAGGTGGCCACCAGCCTGGCCTGAGACAGGCAGAGAGGAGTGTGCAGCTGGTCCTGGGTCAAATCCTGCACTGGGTCACAGCAGGCTGTGGGATGAAGTCTTGCAGAAATGGAAGCAGAAGTTCATCTTGCAAGCGCACCAATAGCCTAAATGTGATGAATCTCCACATCCATCTACAGCAAAAGAACAGAGGAAACTACCCACGGGGAAGCTGGACCCCCCTCTTGAGACCATAGCCCAGATAGCACGTGGGTGGAGAATGGGAGCGTAGGAAAGGATGGAGGGAAACACCTTGTTCCCTGGAAGATTGTAGCCCCTGATTTCAGTTTGGGTGGCTGGAAGCAGGATCTACCCCTGGAAGAAACCAGTCCACAATTTGGCCCTAGAGTAGCAGGTGTGTACATGGGAGATGCATGGTGGATGCAGGGCAAAGCTGACTCTGGAGTGCCAGGCACGTGAGTGGTTTGAAGCAGATACCATGTCACTGTGCAAGTCAGCCTGGTCCTGGTGTACCAGGCAGGGCAGTGGGCAGGTTAGACATGTGGGGACCGCAGCTGTGCCCCTCCTCGCAGGTCCTGGAGCAGATGTAGTGTGTGTTGGAGGCTTGTGGAGCACCCTCAGAATAAATCTGGTCCAAGAGCAGTGGACTGGATACCAGCTAAGTTGGCCTGGCCCTGGAGTAGCTTGCAGGCCTGCTGGAAAATAGGGTCGAATGGTATGAGAGATTTACAAATGCTAATGAGTAGCTAGCCTGGCCCTGGAATTGGCAGCTGGTGGTCAAGGACAGAGGAGACACTGCCCAAACTGCCTTGGCTCTCTAACAGCAGCTGTGGCCACAGATTGGATAGGCTAGATTCCCGTGGTGGCCAACACGGCCAGCCTGTCCTTGTAGAAATGGGCAGGGTGGGAGTGCTAGATGTGCAACTGGCACAGGGGAAGCAGCAGGTGGGCCAATGTTGGGTCAGTTGGGGGTGCCGAGTGATTGGATGACTGTTCCTGTGCCTGGGGCAGCTGCCATGAGGCAAGTCAGGCTGGCTAGACAAGCTGGGGGAGCGGGTTTGAGGCCTTGGTGGGGCAGCAAATGGTGTTGAGTGCTGTGGCAGTGGCGGTGGGGTGGGGATAACACTAGCTGAGCACACCTGGACTTGGAGAGGCTGGCAGGTGAGCTTGAGCCTGGGGTTGCCATCTAAGTCATTCTGGTTTTGTGACAGCAAGCAGGCCAGCAGGGCAGTTGTGCTGGGTGTGTGGGGATGCTGGAAGGGCATGTGATCCTGAAGCAAGTGGTGAAGGGTGAGTTGGCCAGGGACATGGGGGTGTTGGCCTCACCCTGGAGCAGACTCATGGGAGGTTGGTGCTAGAGGCATTGGCAGGAGTGCAGGAGGCACGTGGGAGCAGGGCAAGCAGGCCTGTAGTTTCAGAAAGAGTGCAGTGCCTTTGGGATGGAGTGCATGTACACTGGCCCAAATGGCCTGTCCTGGCCTTGGAAGAGTGGGCATGTTGTCAGGCCAGACAATCAGAAGCACAGGGTACCAAGGGTGTCAGCAGGTTAGCAGTCCCAGTCCGGAAGTGGCTGGTTGGTCAGCAGCTATTGGAGGGAGCAGGTTGCTGGCTGAGTCAGCCTGGTCTTGAGCTGCTGACTGGGCAGATGGACAGGCATGCTACAGGCATTTGTGGGGTTGATGGGATGGTGGCAGAGCCTTCCTTACCCTGGGGCATTTGACAAGTTGGCTGTGAACATAGAAAGTGACATCAGGGCCCATCTGATCTGGCAGTGACAAGGCTTGTCAGAACAATGGTCAGAGTAGTCATGAGATCTGTCCCTGGAGTGGCAGGCAGAGCCACCAGAAGTTGCCTGAGGGAGCAATGACAGCCAGGATAGATGCACAGGTTTTTCCTGCCCAGAAGAGCTGTGCCTGCTGCAGCAACCAAGGTGGGAATTCTAGAGGCACTGTGTGTCCAGGGAGAGTGAGCCTAGCCATGAGGAGCAAGATGGAGGGCAGGGGTGGCACGGTCACGCAAAGAGCCAGCCTAGACATGATGCAGCAAACAGGGCAGCAGGGGCAAGTATTTTGTGTGCGTGGGTGATCCCCAGAGCTAGCCTAGGCCTCAAGCAGTGAGCAGGGCTGGAGGTGCATCTGTGTAAGAGGCTTGTGGATGCTCTTACACCTGGCCTGGTCCTATAGCCACCTTCAGGTAGGCTGGGGGACACGGTGGGCACCATCTGAGATGGCGTGGTCCCTAAGTGACAAGCAGGCATGCTTAGTGAAAGGAGAGACTGGCCTAGCCTGCCTGGCCCTGGAACAAGCAGAGGGTGGTTGTGGACATTAACGCTCTGGAGTAGTGTGTGAGGGTTCAGACTGGATCTCCTGGTCCCTGGTAAAATTATCCTTTAAAATGTGAGAACAGGGTCTCTCCCTATTTCCATGTCCCTCCTGTTCCCTTCCTCTGGGGAGGGAACACAGGGATACAATCAGAATATTAATCATCCCTTACAGCTGTTGCCATATCAAATGCAGTGAGATGTGGCTCACACTAACCTCGTCTCTGGGTCACTGTCACAGGGACTGCGCTTCAGCTTTCAGCTTATCTCCAGCATGGTGTGGTGGCGTGCAAGCTAGACCACACCAGATAAGTCTAGGGTGTATTAAGGATTCTTCATTATCCAAGTTTGGTGATAACAGGACACAGTAGAAATTAAAAAATGCCAAGTCCATGTGATACTCCAGTCTGAATGGAAACCCTGAGAGGCAGAATTGGTCATCACCCTGAAATCTGTCTGTTAATTTGAAGACCTATGTCCCTGCTTCCCCAGCAATATACGTTATCCTAAGAGACATAGAGCAAAGGGCCTGGACAGACTTATAAGGCTGCAGACATTCACATTTCCTTGCCTTCTCTGCCTACATTGCAGTACTGCTAGGCCTCATCTCTCCTGGAAATCTGGAAAGTACACAAATTAGAAATACAAAGTTTCTTAGAATTAACATCGTTAGTGTCCCACCCAAACTGTGAACAGAGGGTGAGAAATAAAGACATACAGGGCCATGCTTAGGGGCTACTTGTCCTCAGAATCTGCTGGAATCCAGAGAGCAATCAGGTCCTGGAGTGCCAGAGTGATGGAAGCACGTGACCAAGAAAGTGAGCCCATCCCTATCATGGGGTTCATTGGAGTTGTGAGGGGAGTGGTTACACAGCAATGCAATACCTCCCCCTCTCAGGTTCCGGGTGATGATGGGTGAGTGTCACAGGTGGGCAGAAGGGAAAGCCTAGATGGTGTAGGGACTGTGTCTTCCAAGCTGACAACCCTGAACTAGCTGCCTATCCTACAATATTGAGAGAAGGAAGCCACAAGTCTCACCCTCTGTTTCTCTGGGTGAGGTGATAGACATTACTGCCCATTGTGAATAAGTTTCTTTCTCTCTGCACTTGGGTGATTCATGTGAACTCCTCCCTGAGATGGTGCATAAAAGGCACCATTTCCAGTATTTTCTTGTGTGTTTCCTCCTTTGGAGCCCCATGCTGCCTCTAGGACAGCACCATTTTCTTTCTTCTTATTAAATAAATCGTGCTTTGCAAGCTAGAATTGTTTGCATGAAAATTGTTTCATGTGAGAGAAAAAAAGAGGTTTATATATATATATTTTTTTTTAAAGATTTATTTTATTGGAAAGTCAGATATACAGAGAGAATGAGAGTTAGAGAGGAAGATCTTCCATCCGATGATTCACTCCCCAAGTGAGTGTAATGACCAATGCTATTCCGATCTAAAGCCAGGATCCAGGAACTTTTTCCAGGTCTCCCACACGGGTGCAGGATCCCAAGGCTTTGGGCTGTCCTTGTCTGTTTCCTAGCCCACAAGCAGGAAGCTGGATGGGAAGTGGAGCTGCCGGGATTAGAACCGGCGCCCATATGGGATCCCGGCCCGTTCAAGGCGAGGTCTTTAGCCGCTAGACCATGCTTCCGCCGCTCCTCCCCCCCCAAAAAAGAGCTTTTTACTGCAGTGTTTTGGTTTGAATTTCCTTGCAACTCTAGCCCACCTTGCTGTGGACAGCAGAAAGTCCACAAGATCAGACAGGCTAGAGGTTAGTGTTGGGGCTGCCCTTCTGGCCTGGCCCTGGAGGAGCTTGCAGAAGGCATACGGATGTGGGACATGCCACTGGAGGGTCAACTAGCTTCAGATAAGTTGACAGGGTGGACATGTTGTGAGCAGGGGACTCAAGGCATGCAGGCTGGGGCTGGTAGAGGCAGCATGGCTGGCAGAAGGGACCCAGCACTGAGGGGACAGATCACTGGCTGAAACCTGACTGGCTCTCAGCAGCGGATGGTGGACAGTGTGAAAGTGCTTGGGCTTGAAGCGCAATGACACTGGCTCACTAAGCCTGGCCCTGGATGGGCAATTTGGGAATCAGAGGGAGCATGTTAAAGGCACAGCCTTCCCCCAGCACAATTAGGCTCTGAAGTGGATGACTACAGTGCTATGGCAGCAGGGACACTGGCCAGGATGACTTGGCTATGAAGTAGATGGTGGGAGGACAGCGGTTGTAGAGTGTAACAGCTTGTCTGGCCTGGCCCTGGAAAACGCGGCCAGTGGGTGCGTTTTTTCCTTGGCTTGTTGTCATAAGTCCTTGTCCCTGGAGCACTCTGTGCATGCCTGGCATGCATGTGAGTACCAGCTAAGCCCTCTTGGCCCAGGAGTGTACCGCAGGCCCAGAAGTGTACAGTGGGCCAGATGGAGTCACTGTTCAAGCACAATTGGCCCTGGAGAACCTGGCAGGCAGGTTGCAGATGATGGGTTCCGTCCCCAGTCTGGTTTTGCTGTGGCAATCAGGGCAGCATGGCCCTGGAAGAGAATGGATCGGAGAGGCCCAGGGGCTAACAGGGCGCTGTCTGAATTAGCATCTGGCAAGGTGGGAGGACTGGTGGTTCATGGCATGCTGTCTGATAGGCCCAGGCCCAGAGGAAGGATGCAGGGTGTGTGACGCTGGCTGAACCTGGTTAACCCTGTAACAAACAGTGAGTGGGGCTGCATGGCCTGCTGGCTAGGGGTGCTATGCAGGATGCACTGGCTTTGCCGGTTTGGAAGAAGTGGCCCTAGAGCGGATGGTGTGAGTGCTGGGACCCATGAAGCAACCTCTCAATACGCCTAGCCTTAGAACCTCAGGAGGGGGCTGTGGAGGAAGAAGGCAAAGAAGGGCGTGAGATACCAGCTGAGTCCACCTGAACCTGGAGTGGCTTGCAGGCAAGCTGGGAACAAGGGGTTAGGCGGTGTGTTCCTAGTGAAGTGGACAGCACGCAGGCTGAGGTTGCGGGGGATGCCGGTTGAATCAGCAGGTCCTTTCAGCAGCGATGTATGAGCTGCCTGTGCAGGGCAATCTCCTGGTGTGGCAGGTGGGTGAGCAGCCTGCTAGGGGCACTGGGAAGCTGGCAGAGCCTACCTGGTTCTGCTGCAGCAAGCAGAGTAGCCTGCCGTGTGTGTGTGTGTGTGTGTGTGTCTGTGTGTCTGTGTATGGTGGGTGGGGGTGGATTGCAGGCAGAGTGTGCCTGACTCTGGAGCAGCGGGCATAGTGGGAGGGTTAGAGGCGGGGGATTATCGACTTAGTCCTTGAAGCTCTGGAGCACCAGGCAAGTGGGTTATCGAAGCGTGGGCCCCATCTATACTGGGCTGAACCTTGAGTGCCATCCTGATGGGCACTAGAAGTACTGGGTGAACAGGAACCACTAACTGATTCTCTCTGCCTTCAAGACACCTATGGAGTAGAGGACCAGGTGGACTGCAGGTTATGGGTCTCCCTCCAAGTAGCCTGTACAGGTCTGGCCCTGGCCACCTGACACTAGATCTGCGGGGTACGTAGCCAAGACTGCTGGGGCCTGGAGCTCAAGGCATGTCCACGGGGTGCTCCTATTCTGTAGGGAGGTTGACTGTGGCCAAGCCCACCTGGCCCTAGAGCAGCATGAGGGGTGTCAGGGTAGGCCGAGAAGCGGTGCTTGGGATACTGGCAGAGCCGTTGTGGTCCAAGACTGGGGCAGCAGTGGTGGTGAGCCTTTGGGGCAGTGGCCGAAACCACCTGGCAATGGTGCAGATGGCTTGCGGGAAGGGGCATACTAGAGGCTTACAGGGCTCCAGCATAGCCCAGCTGGCCCTGGAAGGGCTGGCATGTGGGTTAGGGTCGTTGGGGACACAGGCACAACCTCACGAGACTGGAGTGGCACACAGGACACGCGGCCAAGAGGTGCAGGGCCTGGAAGCTGAGCAGGCCTGCACATATAGTTTTTTTCATTAACACCGGTGTGGTCCAGGAAAAGTCAGCCAGCAGGACAGTGGCACTGGCAGTGACAGCCATGTTCCAAAAAAAGGACAGAGGCTGCTCTGAGGCTGTTTGACTGCAGCTTATAATTACCTTGACAGTGTAACTGATTATAAGCGTCCTAATAAAGAGTGAGGTTTTTGTCTGGGGCATGTTCCCTTAAAAAAAACAAAAACAAAAAGAAGAACCAGGTTCATATAGGAAGGATCCTGGCACATGAAAGGTAAAGAATTTTGTCACTAGGCTACCGCGCCAGGTCTCACTACTTGCCTCTTAAACATTGTTTTGAAAATGCAACGAAAAAACTTAAACAGAGAAAGGAAATTATATGCATAGTTGTGACCTTTTACACGGCAGAACTGTCAATGTACACCAATGACTCACTTATGCAAAACCGAACTTAAACTGATGAGAGAATCACGCGATATTTCTGGGTAGAAGATCAACACAATCAAGCTGGTATTCTAATAAGAAACAGATAAGAAACAGTATGAAAACAAAACAAACAAAAAAAAACGAAAAAGAGAAATGAAATCTAAAACATTAATTTACACTACATTTTCAAATATCTTCCTGCTCTGTATTTTAAGGTGTCAAATGAACTAACAGCCAAAAGCGAATATAAAGAAGAAAATTCTCAGAATCAACTGAATATTCAATGAAGAGTAACTCTAGATTCTTGTCCTACATTTCTGTTTTCCAGACTTGAATGGGATCCTGAAGGAGAGGCCAGGAGGTGGACTGATGTGAGAGGCGACAGCGGCCCCTGCTGTTGGAAGGCTCAAGCTGCAAGAGAGGAGGCCACTTCCTGCCTGAGGTGAAGCCCCGCCCCTCACTCCCCCTCCCTCCAGAATCCTACCTCACTGCCCCTCTGCCCTTTGTGATTCTGATTGGCTGCGCATTGTGACGTGCTCAGGTGTGTGGGAGTGGTCCAATCAGGCGCGCCCAGGAAGCCCTGTGGCAGCAGGCAGGAGGTTGTTGTGGGCGCCGCCATAGGCGCGTTGCTGGTTGTGCTGGTGGAGAGGCGCAGGTGGCTGAGCCAGTGCTGCCCTGTGAGCTCCCTCCCCGCAGGAGCCTGTGCAGGACACCCGACTGGTGAGAAGCTGGGAAGGGTGAGTGTGTGAGAGCATCTCCTGAGGCCGCGGGGCGGGCGGGGGCCAGGAGGGGGACCTTGGGGTCCTCACTCTGCAGCACTGACCTTGAACACTAGGACTCACAGTGGAACCCATTGTGCAGTGAGGAGGGGGGAGTGCCCAGGGACAGTTTGACCTTCATGTTGGGCAGGGTTTGCTCTCTCTCTCTCTCTCTCTCTTTTTTATATCAATTTGTATTTTAATTGGCCTGATTTTCCTGAGTTGAGAAGCCCCGTCTCAGGTCCCCAGCTCAGTCCTCAGTGAAGCTCCTCCTAAGGGTCTGGGGCAGTTTTCTTGTTGCTCACACCAGACCAGCACAGACTCCAGCAGTTAGAACAAACAGCCTTGTTTTCCTCAGAGTTTTGCTGCAAGGTTGAGGGGCAGCATGTGGTGCTGGCGTTGTGCTTGGCAGAGGCCTGGGGTGGCACAGCGACTTTGTAGACAATCTATTTGAAAAAATCCTTTGTCAATTTAAGTCTTGGTCTCTTTGATCTTCCATTGTCAAAGGTGACTAAATCCTGGTACTGTCTGATAATTGATGTTTGTGATTTCTTAAATTGAATTTTTAGAAGTGATATGGTATGGTAAATAGATCTTAAAAATGTCTTTATTTCTTTTCTTGCTTTTTTTTATGTTCAAATGAGAGTTCAAGTAAGAGAAAGGGCCAGGTGCCTTGGCCTAGTAGTTAAAGTCCTCTCCTTGAGTGCCCTGGGATCCCATATGTGCGCCGCTTCTAATCCCGGCAGCTCTGCTTCCCATCCAGCCTTGTGCTTGTGGCCGGGGAAAGCTGGAGGGTGGGTAGGCGTTGAGCCTGTGCAGGGGTGCGGGGAGACGGAAGGTGCTAGTGTATGTGGCTGGCCCGGCACCTGCTGCAGGTTCAGGATGCTGTTGATGGCACTTTGCAAGTGCTCCATGAGAGTGTCGTTCTGTGGACTGTGGCTTGAGAAGCTGGCCTGGTCCATGTCTGCGGACTGGGGCTTGCGCCACTTGGCGGGTGGCATTGTGGGGGCCTCCCAGCCGGCATGGGCGGCTGCGTGGCTGGGCTCAGGCAGCGTGGCGGTGGCCTTAAGTAGCTGCTGGTACATTTCGTCCTCCACGGCCGCCACTTGTGGCCTCGTCCACCTTGGCGGGCAGGGGCGTGGCACTGGTGGCCACATGCTCTGGGTAGCTCTTGCAGAGCAGCAGGCACGGCCAGGGTGGCGTAGGCCTGCAGCCTTGTGAGTGCCGGGTGGCGCCGGCGGTGGCGTGTGGTCCACCCGCCGTTCATCTGGGTGGCCGGGGTTGATGGTGGCGGGGGTGGACGCTGCAGGGGCTCCGCATTCTGGGGCGCAGGGGACGGCTGGTGCCCAGGGTCCAGCGCCTTGTTGTGCACCACCTTGCTGAGCCTGGTCTCCTGTTTGATCTTGAGCTTGAGACTGATGTGGCTTCGCACCTCGTAGGTCTTGATTGGCGGGCCGTTGCGGGAAGGCGTGGGGCTGTCCTCATTGGAGTCCAGGAAAGAGGCAGCGGGCCATGAGGAGGAAGACAGGGAGGAGGACGCATCAGCCCAGGTCATGGAAGGCGATCCACCAACCCTGCAATGCCGGAACACAAGCTTGGTGGGCAGGTGCGACGGCCTGGGTGCGTTTCAATAATTGGGTGGAGACTGTCTCAAATTCCTTGTCCACCTTGTAGTCGCTGGGGGAGGGGAGGGCGCCCTGGTACACGTGGTAGGGCAGCAGGCCCTGCAGGGCAACCTGCAGGTAGGGGAAGGTGGTCTTGCAGTCGGGGTGCAGCACAGACCCTTGGTATTTGTGCAAATGCTCCAGGAGACAGGCCTCCTTGCTGGGTTGCAGTGCAGGGGCCTTCTTCAGCTATAGTTAAGATACAGGGTCCTTGGTCACACTTAGGGCTGGGAGGCTGCCAGCAAACGGGGAGATGTACCTGCGCCTGCTGGAGGTCCAGGGTCAGCAGCGTGCTGGCTGCAGGGGGTGCTGGTGGGGTGGGCTGCATGGTGAGCACGGGGGTGGCCTCCTGGTGGTAGTGGTGGAGGAGGCAGCCGCCGCAGCAGCGGGAAGAGCTGCTGGCTGTACCAGCCCATGGGGGCGTTGAGCATGGCCAAGGCGCTAGGAGGCAGGGTGATGCCCTGCAGGACTGTGGTGGTGGTTGTGTGGGCCCGGAGCTGTAGGCTGGCTCTGTGTGGGCAGGCTGCCCGCCGCCAGTGACATGGGCATCTGGAAGAACGTGGGCTGGCCCACCCGGATGGGTGCAGCAGAGAGGATGTGTGTGGCAGTGCTGTGTGCAGCCGAGGGCGGGGCCAGCACAGGGCCCAGGCTCAAAGGGGTTGCCAAGTTCTGGTTTGTGAGGATGGGGTTGGCGATGAGCTGTCCGTGTGTGTGAGGGGCCGCAGCAGCCTGGATCTGGCCACCCACATTGGCTGGCAGGGAGGAGAGTGGTTGCGGGAGCTGGACGTTGGGGACGCTGGGCAGCAGGAACTGGTTCTGGCCAGGCAGCTTGTGCTAGGTTGGGATGACGATACTGCTGCCCTGGTTCAGCAGGTGCACGTTCACGGGCTTGCTCAGGATGCCTGATGGCCTCTGTGGCACCGCCCCAGTTGTGGTGGCTGGTGGCTACCTGAAGACGCTGGTCTGCAGGGTGGGCAGGTGCAGGGAAGCCTGACAACACCACGTTCTGGCCAGCCTTGCCAGCTGCCATGGAGGTCAGGTTCTGTGGTGCCTTGGGCTGTGGTGGGAGGGAGCCCAGCTCGCCCTGGATGGTGAGTGTGGCACCGACAGGTGCCAAGGGTTTAGGCGTTGGTTGGTACAGCTTGGGGTACACCACCCTTGCTGGCTTGTGCTGGATGGGCGTGGGCATATGGCGTAGGATCATGTTGGATCTTCCGTCAAATGATTCACTCCCCTAGTGACCGCAATGGCCAGTACTGTGCCAATCTGATGCTGGGAGCCAGGAGCTCTCCCGGGCCTCCTAGTTGGGTGCAGGGTCCCAAAGCTTTGGGCCATCCTTGACTTCTTTCCCAGGCTACAAGCAAGGAGCTGGATGGAAAGTGGGCTGCCTGGATGAGAACCGGCTACCATATGGGATCCCAGAGCGCTCAGCTAGGCCATGCCAGCTAGGCCATGGCGCCGGGCCCAATCTCACCATTCTAAGCACAATGAATTCACTGCAGAATCCACTGACTGACATAGCCCATCTTAGAGTCTCCATTTGCCCAGTTTTTCACTGCCAACATATGGCTGGGGTAGTTGATTGATGCGTTCTGTCCTCTGTTGTGGTGCCAGGTATCCTCTGCAGGTTCCCATAGACTGCCATGTGCTCCATGTGTACCTGGTTATGCCCTCCACTGCTCTGTCTGAGCCTCCTAGGTGGCTCAGCTCTGGCACTTGCACTCCATGGCAGACCCTGGAACCTGCACTTCCCTCCATGGGTAGAGTTCTGAGTCTAGCAGTTTGTGCGGGGAAATCCCCAAAGAAACTTTGAGGTGCTCCTGGACTAGATTCTTGTGTGTACTTGCAGGTACAGGGCCCGATACAGTCCATCGCCCCAATCAGCTGTGGTTGTAATTACTATGTTGGGTCTGTTTTCAGCCCTGTCTTCCACTGGAACCAATGGGTGTTGCAGTTCAGCCTGATTCTGCGCAGCACACACTTGATCCTTACATAAACCAATGGGCACTGCAAACTAGTTGCGGCCAGCCACAGTAACCCCCACCAGGCCCGTGCCTTGCCCTAGTTCCCATGCTTGCCAATTTGTGCAGCCAACTAGTTCAGTCTGTCCCATATCCCGCTCAGCTCTCATGCACGTCAAAGGCATTGAAGCCTAATTCAACCTAACCAGCTCCACTATCCAGCCCACACACATTCTGTTTGTAGCCATTCTGTCCAACCACCCCTCCCCCAGTGCTGGTTTTAATGCTCTGCAGTGGAAGTGGTAAGCCAAGAGGGAGGTGCCCACTGTTTCCCTCCTAGATCACTCAAAACTCCCAGGTCATGCACTTTTCACATGATTCTGTAGTTTAACTTGACAGATTAGCCACCGGTGCCAGCATCTGCTATCTGATGCTGTTGTAAAACCCAGCCAACCCTCACCTATTCTGCTTTATGTTTGCCCCAATAGGGATAGCCAATTAAAACTGACTATTCCCTGATCTGGCTCGCCTGAGGCCCTCAGGTGTTATAGCCCTGCCTGGTCTGTCCCCATCCAACTCGTGCTGTCCAGTGAGCAACATGTTCCAGCAGGGTGCCCTCCATATTCTCCTTACAAGCTTTACCCCCTTCCTTTTGGTTCCTATGAGTGCTGTGACCCAATCTGGCATGGCCCGCCTCACCTTGGCATTTGCTAGTGCGTGCTCTAGCCTGGCTCAACCCTAATTCCAGCTGGGGAGGGTTACAGTCAAATTCAGCCCAGCGTGTACCCTATCCCAGCTGTAATGTGTATTGATATGTGTTGTGAACATAACTGTCCTGACCCGTACTGTTCTGTTGCTCGGATTCATCAGTGGCTGATGGGAACTTGTTCAACCTGGCCCATCCCTGACCTATGTAGAATGTAGGTCCTGTAGGAGGGACAGTCAGTCAAGCCTGACTCTTCCCTGATCTGGCTTGCATGAGGCCCACAGGTGTTATAGTCCTGCCTGGTATTAACTCATGCTGTACAGTGAGTGAGGTGTTCCAGCAGGGGTGCCCTCTGCATTCCCCCTACCAGCTAGTGGGTGCTGTAGCCTACCTGGCCAGGCCCACTCTCAATTCCTGCTTTAATGTGTACTGTTATGTGCTGCAACCATAACTGATTCAACCCAAACTGTTGCTCAGATTCATCAGCGGTGATGTGAACTGGTTCAGCCTGGTCCACCCCTGACCTGTGCCAAATGTGTGCCAGTGGTCACCTTTTCCTGGCCTGCTCTGGGCTGTTCGTTTTGTGCTTATTGCGCTTACCTGCTGGGTTGTGTCCTGACAGAGGTGTTGCCCAGATTGCTCCATCGGAACCTCTTTCCAATGCCAGATTTTGCATGTACTGGTAGGTGCATGAGCCAGCCCTATTCAGTCCGCCTCCTGTCTCAGTAGGAGGAGTGGTCTTTCCTAACTGACCTTCAACCCATTCTGGTTGTTGTTGGATATTTCAGCACAGCCAAGGCTCATCCATACCCAAACACAGCTCACATATGGCTCAGTAGGGGCAGAGACCAAGCTTAGTCCATCCCACACCTACCATGGTCCTCCAGAACATCAGATGGTATTGGAGTCTGGCCTGGCTTGGTGCATCCAGTCCTGGTCCACACTTGTGCCAAGGGAGACTGCAGCTGTATCCAGACCAGAATGCATTCCCGACTAAAGCCCCTGAACTCCTTATTGGTAACCCCAAGTCAGCTAGGGTGTCCTCTTAGGTGCCTAACCAGGCCTGTTCCCAACCATAAATTGTATGCAAGCCAGTGGTTGCTCTTTCTCAGCTTCGCATAACTTCTCACCTGTCTTGGCCTTTGCCTTTGATGCTGTGGCCTAGCAGCTAGGGTCCGCGGCTTGAATGCACCAGGATCCCATATGCTCTCAGGTTCTAATATCAGCAGCTCATTTTCCATCCAGCTCCCTGCTTGTGGCTTGGGAAAGCAGTC
This sequence comes from Ochotona curzoniae, assembly GCF_017591425.1. Lineage (NCBI taxonomy): Eukaryota > Metazoa > Chordata > Mammalia > Lagomorpha > Ochotonidae > Ochotona > Ochotona curzoniae. The sequence goes on along the minus strand of NW_024465109.1, from coordinate 4,622 downwards.
CAGGATGGCCCAAAGCCTTGAGACCCTGTACCCATGTGGGAGACTTGGAGGAAGTTCCTGGCTCCTGGTTTCAGATCAGTACAGCACTGGACATTGTGGTCTCTAGTGGAATGAATCATTGGTTGGAAGATCTTCCTCTCTGTCTTTCCTCCTCTTTGTATATCTGACTTTGAAATAAAATCTTTAAAAAAAAAAGAGGTTCTTTGACCCACATATCAGATTCTCAAGATACCATTTAAAAAAACAAACAAAAGAAGATGCTTTTTTTTTTTAAGATTTATTTATTTATTGGAAAGTCAGATATACAGAGAAAAGGAGAGACAAAGAGGAAAATCTTTTGTCTGATGAGTCTCTCCCTAAGTGAGCAAAACAGCCGATGCTATGCCGATCTGAAACCAGGATCCCGAAACTTCTTCAAGGTCTCCCACACAGATGCAGGGTCTCAAAGCCTTTGGGCCATTCTCAACTGCTTTCCCAGGCAACAAGCAGGGAGCGGGATGGGAAGTAGAGCTGCTAGGATTAGAACCAGCACCCATGTGGGATCCCAGCGCGTTCAAGGTGAGGACTTAAGCCACTAGGCCACGCCGCTGGGCCCAGAAGGAGATGTTATTTTAAACTACCCTGAAAGTCTCCAGTCATGGTGGGTAGTGCTGTGTCAGTGCAAGAAGGGCCAACACAGAGCCTGATGGGCCACTTGGTGCTGTCCAGTCTGGATCTTTGTGATGTGCACATCTACAGCAGGGAAGAGATACAAGTAACTGTTCTCCCATTTCAATCTAGCCCTTTGGATCAAAGTGTTTCCTTATCTGTCACACTTTCTAGTAAATTTATATATAGATATAGACATAGATGTAGACATAGATATAGTAGAGAGAACGATGGAATATATGTGTGTGTGTGTGTGTGTGTGTGTTTTAGGAGAGAATCTCAGTGATATCACGGGTGGTGGTGGTTTTAAACATTTGTTTTTGTTGGAAAGTCAAATTACAGAGAGAAAGAGAGAAAGAAAGAAAAATCTTTCATTCACTGGTTCTCTGTCCCACATGCCTGCAACAGCCAGAGCTGAGCTGATCCAAGGCCAGGAGCCAGGAGCACCTCCAGGGTCTCCCACCCAGCAGTTGTTCTCTTAGCACCAAATGTACTGTGAACTTCACCTTGTTGTTTGAACTCTTGGTCTTTGCAGTCTGGATGTTACTTCAGAACAGCTGTGTGTGTGTGCTGGGAGTGCCTTTTTGCTTGATGTGACTGTTTTCATGCCTTTTGTGATTAGAAATTAGTGTAAAGTTGGGATTCAAATGAAATTTTAATAGTGGAATTTCATTTCATGTTGCCACTTACTGATTATATACCTTGATCAAATTACTCCTCTTTCTTTTTTTTTTTTTATTTTTTCATTTTCTGGAAAAGCAAGCTTTTCAAAGCAACCTGAAAACAGTCATGGGAGGATATTTATAAACTGGCAGGATGGAGGGCACAATGCCATGTCCATTTGGCAAGGCCAGAGTCTGATCACACAAACCCAGCTGAAACTTCTTAAAGTGCAACAAAAATGTGGCCTTGAAGATGCCCATCGTGTCTGTTATCCAAACATACTTTTGTTTCAGGAAAGATGACATCTGAGCCAATCTCTTGAGGGTTCTGTTTGATTATGAAAATCAGTGTTTACATTGAAAGCATAATTAAGTTATTAACCTTCTTCATATTTTTACAATAGGGATTTCAATCACATTCTGAGTATTGAATTGGTAAAGATTTTTTGTCCATTTTGTAGGAGAGGGATTATATCGGTTTCTTTTCACAATAGCCAACTGGAAGGATATTCGGCTTTTGAAGTACTGCCTGGGCTGCATCTGTAATGGTAGCTAGATAAATGAGATTTCTATGTAACACATGCTGCTACTGGACACACTCATGGGCTTGGCCCTTGTTCTGGTCCTCCACGATGCAGTGGATGAGCTGATCATTCCCCTCCAGGAGCGGCTGGTTGGTCTCCTGATTGATTTCAGCACTGCCCCGCAGCCAATCAGGAACGAAGGCCACTGACATGCCAGGGAGCCCGGCAGGCACTCTGCTACTCATCTTGCTTAAATCTCAGTTTGTTGCATTTTTATATGAGAGGAGGACAGAGAGAATACAACAGAGTTCTTCCACCTGCTGGTTCACTGTTCAAATGACTGGCATGCCAGAGCTGGCCAGAGCTGAAAGCCAGGAACTCAATCTGGGTGTGTGGCCCAGCAGCTAACTTTCTGAACACTGGGTCTGCCTCCCCAGAGTGTGTCATAGCAAGAAGGTAGATTCAGAGCATGCAACCAATCATAAACATTTCAACATGGGATGTAGACATCTTTATTGGTCTCTTATAGGAAAAAAGTGTCCCCCAACTTGTATATCTTTGATGTAAAATAAGTAGTTTTGACCTCTCAGTTATGTGAGTATTAAAAATGAAATAGTTCACATAACACCACCCAGAATTTGGCACATATACGAGGGGGAAATGTTAGATATGAGCAGCAACTGCAGGAATCACTGATGGCCAATTCTGCCCACTGTCCTTCATCACAGTCCCTGCTTCTCTGTTGTATTTGGAGGTGCTGTCCTGTATATCGATTTCCCATGTGTTACACTCAAAACTCATCTCCAGGATTTTCCAATGTCTTATTGCCTGGCAGAGCGAACATACCTTTTCATTATTAATTCACTTATTTGTTGTAAATGAGTGACATAAATAATTTAAGAGACTAGCAAAGGCTGTGCTCCTGTCCTGAAGCACTAGCAATGTTTGTGGGGTGCAAGTGAGATCACACCAAAGAAGTCCAGGGTATTTTAAGGAGGCCTGGCCCTATAGCCACCAGCAGGCAGGCTGGGGATATGGTGGGCACTGCCAGAGGTGGTGTGACCTTTAAGCAACAAGCATGGCAGCAGGGCAGGCATGCTTAATGAAAGGGGAGGCTGTCCTAGGCTGCCTGCCCTGGAACAAGCAGAGGGCTGCTGTGTGCATAAAAGCACTGGAGGAGTATGTGAGGAGGCAGACTGGACAGTAGGCAGTCAGGATCTCCTGATGCCTGGTAAAATTCTCCTTCAGAGTGTAAGAACTGGGTTTTCCCCTATTTCCTTATCCTTCCTGGAGCACATTCTCCCTCTGGGGAGGGAACAAAAGGATAGAATCAGCATATCAATTCCCATCTCTTAGAGCTATTGTCAATCAAAAGCAGTGAGACAGGGCTCACCCTAGCTCCCCCAAATCCCAGCTCTGGGTTATTGTCAAAGGAATTTCATGTGAGACAAGAAACAGGTTGCTGCAGTGTTTTGCTTTGAATTCCCTGCAACTCTCTCCTGCCTTGTCCTGGAGCAGCAGGAAGTCTGTGGGGCGGGCAGGCTAGAAGTGAGTGTTGGAGCTGCTGAGCCAGCCTTGCCCTGGAGCAGCTTGCAGGCAGGCCAGGGGTGTGGGAGAAGCCACTGGGAGTTCAGGTGAGGTGTCAGGGACTCAGGTATGCAGGCTGGGGACTGCACAATGGGCCAAGCCCTGGAATGGCTAGCAGGTGCACTGCCTGCTGAGGGAGTGGGACCACCTGCTAAGCCTGACTGGCTCTCAGCAGCAGACGGTGGACAGAGTGGCAGTGCTCATGGGCTAGAGGCACACTTGTACCTGCTCACCAAGCCTGGCCTGGATGAGCAAGCAGGGCAGTGGCGGGCGTTGCTTGAAGTGCACTCTCCCCAGAGCACAATTGGGTCTGGCCATAAAGGCAGCAACTATAGTCCTGTGGAAGCAGGGACACCAGCCAGGACGACTTGACAATGAAGCAGATGGCAGGCATACAGCGGGCTTAGAGAGCACCAGTTTTTCCAGCTGGCCCTGGCATAGCAGCTGGTGGGCACCTTGGGTCCTCAGGTTGCTACCATAAGGAACATTTAAAGAGAGATGTGCAATTACATGTATATCGTAAAAGTTTATTTATCAGAGGATCAGATTTCAATTTCATCTATCAATGATAAATATTTAGAAAATGAAACAAGTTAAGGACTATAATCAACTATATTATGCATAGAATTTTGTTTCACAGTCTTCCTCATCAAGAACACATTACCATGCATATAAACATCTTGCATGCTAATATAAAATCTAGAAGACAGAGAACATGAGTTCCCCTGTTACCTAGGAACAATGTAACAGAATCATACCTGACCGCCCCTCTGTCCTTTGTGATTCTGATTGGCTGTGCATTGTCTGACCTCACTCGTAGTCATGGTGTGTGGGAGCGGCCCAATCAGGCGCGCCCAGGAAGTCCTGTGGCAGCAGGCAGGAGGTTGTGGGTGCCTCTATAGCCGCGTTGCTGGTTGTGCTGGTGGAGAGGCGCAGGTGGCTGAGCCAGTGCTGCCCTGTGAGCTCCCTCCCCGCAGGAGCCTGTGCAGGACACCCGACTGGTGAGAAGCTGGGAAGGGTGAGTGTGTGAGAGCATCTCCTGAGGCCCCAGGGTGGGCGGGGACCAGGCAGGGGACCTTGGGGTCCTCACTCTGCAGCACTGACCTTGAACACCAGGACTCACAGTGGAACCCATTGTGCAGTGAGGAGGGGGGAGTGCCCAGGGACAGTTCCACCTTCATGTTGGGCAGGATTTCCTTTT